>NC_091466.1:62161525-62459025 GCF_027789765.1 Dendropsophus ebraccatus
CCATGTGCCCTACACCTAGCCAGGCCCTGGCCTCCCTCTCTAGCAGCTCCCTTCTCCTTCAGAAAGCCATGTGCTTAGAGAGACCTAGATGGATCACTTCCACACACATAGGTCTCCCCCCTCCCCAGTTGTTATATGCATCAGAAGAGTCAAAACATTACTGGGGCATAAATTGCAAGATATTCGACTAAAATAATAATAATAATAATAATGCATGCAATAATGATCAAATAAAAGTGAGGTCATATGGGGTAAAAAAAATGGAACTCTGTGTCCTTTTCTTTCCAGGTTTAAAATACATGATGGGGTGTAAAAGTGTGTATTATGTAAGGTGACATAAACTAACATCTATCTATCTCCTATCTATCTATCTATCTCCTATCTATCTATCTATCTATCTCCTATCTATCTCCTATCTATCATCTATCTATCTATCTATCTATCATCTATCTCCTATCTATCTATCTATCTATCTCCTATCTATCTATCTATCTATCTATCTATCTCCTATCTATCTCCTATCTATCATCTATCTATCTATCTATCTATCTCCTATCTATCTCCTATCTATCATCTATCTATCTATCTATCTATCTATCATCTATCTCCTATCTATCTATCTATCTATCTATCTCCTATCTATCTATCTATCTCCTATCTATCTATCTATCTATCTCCTATCTATCTATCTATCTATCTATCTCCTATCTATCTATCTCCTATCTATCTATCTATCTATCTATTTATTTATTTATTTATTTATTTTATTTATTTAATATCTGTCTCCTATCTATCTATCTATCTATCTATCTATCTATCTATTATATGTCTATTATCTATCTCCTATCTCAAATCTATCTATCTATCTATCTCCTATCTATCTATCTACCTATCTATCTATCTATCTACCTATCTATCTCCTATCTATTATCTATCTATCTATCTATCTCCTATCTATCTATCTATCTATCTATCTATCTACTATCTATCTATCTATCTATCTATCTATCTATCTATCTATCATCTATCTATCTATCTATCTATCTTCTATCTATCTATCTATCTATCTATCTATCTATCTATCTATCTACCATCTATCTATCTCCTATCTCTCTATCTCCTATCTATCTATCTATCTCCTATCTATCTATCTATCTATCTCCTATCTATCTATCTATCTATCTATCTATCTCCTATCTATCTATCTATCTATCTATCTATCTATCTATCTACCATCTATCTATCTCCTATCTCTCTATCTGCCTGTGGCCTGCTTCTCTCACCTTGCACCCTCCATGCTGCACACAGCTTTCCCTCCTGACCCCAGTTACCACTATGGATCGGTTTATTTATTTCCCCCCGGTTGGGGTTAGTAGAGAAGAAGCACAAACACACAGTAAATATCAGCCAGTCGCCCACTGTCACGACACTTACTCATTAATTTCCAATCACAGAAAGAAAGATGAAGAATTGTTAATGAGTCTACAAACAAGGCAGCAATGTCTCCAGCAGCAGCAGCCAGTGCTTCCCCATCAGTGCCATATCCCAGAGACTATAGGAATAATCAAGGCCACTGCATACATAATATTAATCACTCCCAGAGCTGCAATCACCCATCAGCTCATGAATGTATAATATTAGAAGAAAAAAAAAATAATAATCATCATCACATAAGAAAATAGTGCCACAAATTCCCCTGCAATGCGGTGCTGATCTCCCCTGGCGGATGAAGGGTTAACCTGAGGAATAATAAGGGATGATGCTTTATCCCCTACACACCTTCCATTGAAATCTCTCCACAACCCCTGGCCTGATCGTTTGTGGATCCCTTCCTAGAGACGCCATTAGCAGAAAAAATAAATAAAAAAAAAACAGTGTTTACTAAAAAATACACAAAAAAAAAAATATAAAAAATAAACAAAAATAAGAGATACTGTCGCACAATGCAGGTTTACAATGCAGAAATGCAAGGCTCAGTCATATACTCAGTCCTCAGCTCGGTAAAGTAGTCCCTTGATTCTTCCACTTTCCCTCCATGGTTATTTTCTCCCTAAAAAAAAAAAAAGATATAAACAAACTTTAATCAATAAGAGAAAATATTGACGTAGTAAACTAAGATGGTCCAATACAGTGGGAAGAAAGCAATGGTGGATATTTGGTAAAAGGGAGAGAGAGAAAAAAAAGGGAGGGGGGTCACGTTTAGGAAAAAAAAAAGAGGGGGGAGGGGAGAAGAAGAGGTAAAAGAGCTTCCCTCCTGGATCACTCCGCAAGCTTGAAGAAGCTGAGAGGAGGAGGAGGAGGAGGGGGGGAGGGAGGGAGATGAAGAATGTCTGGGAGGGTCTTTGTGTAATATCCCTCTTCCCATTGGTCCATTGGAGAAGAAACGTTCCTACAGTCAGAGCTCTCCCATTGGTTCCAGCACCCAAAGGTTAAACCAAATTCTTCCTCTTTTTTTTTTTTTTTTTTTTAGGCTGGTGTCCCTGGGTCTGGAATTAATTGTAGCTATAGCTGTCTACTCTAGTTGCTGAGAGGGGAGGTTGTTGTGTTTATTTTGAAGGGACATGAAGTAGTTGATTCCTCTTCTCCCCCTGGCTTCTTGCTTATATTTATATATATATATATATGTATCTATTTATCCCCCCCTCTATAATTAACACCAATATTATGTGCGTTTTGTTTTTTGCTACTACATGACTTGCAAGTGTTTGGAGAGACATTGGTGCGACAGAGCTCCTGCTACTACTACTACTCCTACTCCTCCTCGTTGCTGCTTCAACTTCACCTGAGGGTCCTGCTTCCATCTTTGTGATATGTTGGACATGGGGGAAAGGAAGGAAGTGAAAATGATTCCCAAGTCATCCTTCAGCATTAACAGCCTGGTGCCTGAAGCGGTGCAGAATGACAACCACCCTCAGCCTCCTCCTCATCATCACCACCACCATCACCATCATCATCCTCACCAGCTGGCACAGCAAGCCCACCACCTCCAGGGCCACCATAGACCGGTGCAGCAAGATGAGGACGAGCTGGACAAGAGCCTCCTGGAGGTCAAGACTGAGAGTTTACCACCTGGCAAGGTAGACTCATCCTCCTCCGAGCTGCCTGGAGGAGGAGGAGGAGAAGAGGACAAGGAGAAGGCAGAGGAGAAGAAGGTCGATGGTGCTAGTGGTGGCAAAGAGGGGGAAACTGGTAAAGAAGGGGAGAAAAAGAATGGCAAATATGAGAAGCCCCCCTTCTCTTACAATGCCCTGATCATGATGGCCATCCGCCAGAGTCCGGAGAAGAGACTCACCCTCAATGGCATCTACGAGTTCATCATGAAGAACTTTCCTTATTACCGGGAGAACAAGCAGGGCTGGCAGAACTCCATCCGCCACAACCTCAGTCTGAACAAGTGCTTTGTCAAAGTACCGCGTCACTACGACGACCCCGGCAAGGGGAACTACTGGATGTTGGACCCCAGCAGCGATGATGTCTTCATTGGTGGGACCACTGGCAAGCTGAGGAGGAGGTCGACCACCTCCAGGGCTAAGCTGGCCTTTAAGAGGGGGGCTAGGCTCACCTCCACTGGACTGACCTTCATGGATAGAGCCGGCTCCTTGTATTGGCCTATGTCCCCTTTCCTCTCTTTGCATCACCCAAGGGCCAGCAGCACTTTGGGCTACAATGGGGCCACCTCAGCCTACCCCAGCCACCCCATGCCCTACAGCTCAGTGTTGACTCAGAACTCATTGGGGAACAACCACTCTTTTTCCACGTCCAATGGCTTGAGCGTAGACAGACTTGTGAATGGGGAGATCCCCTATGCCACCCACCACCTGACAGCAGCAGCCCTGGCAGCCTCTGTGCCCTGTGGGCTGCCAGTCCCTTGCTCTGGTACCTACTCCCTTAACCCTTGCTCTGTGAACCTTTTAGCCGGACAAACAGGCTATTTTTTCCCCCACGTCCCCCACCCCTCCATCACTTCCCAAAGCAGCACTTCAATGACAGCCAGAGCAGCCTCTTCTTCCACCTCACCCCAGGCTCCCTCCAGCCTCCCCTGTGAATCTCTCAGACCATCTTTGCCAAGTTTTACTACAGGACTTACAGGAGGACTTTCCGATTATTTCACACATCAGAATCAGGGATCATCCACCAACAGTTTGATACATTAACGTCCAGGATGGAGATTCCAGACTGTAAGTGAACATTTTACACAAATTTTCAAATTGTACATGGAAAAAAAACAAACAACAAAAAAAACAAACAAAAAATGCTAACTGAATGGAAAAAAAAAATGCGAACAAAAACAAACAAAAAAGACAAGTCCAGGTATTTTTTATGAAGTCCCCCCCTTATTTTGTGTACGTCTGTTGAGTCTCTAGGGTTCTTTAATAATACTGGGATGAGGCCATGGGAAAGAAATGTGGGAGCACTCTGACCTCTGGGAATCTCATATGATCCAACTAGAATGTAGAACTATATAGTGTCAGCTCTTCTCTATTCTTCTTTTTTTTCTTCTTCTTCTTCTTCAGTCAATGTTCTTATCCTCATCATCCTCATCATCATTATTATTATTATGCCTATAGAGTCCAGAGACCCCCCCCATGTCTGCAGTATTATAAGTTTTCATGGACTCTGGATCTAAGTAAAAAAAAAAAAAAATTGTATACAGCTGCACATTTTATTTTATTTTATTTTTTTTTTACCATCCATGGGTTTTGTTTACTTTTAGACCAAAGATTGGGATGTAGAACAATGCAGAATGTACTGATCCTCCAAGGAAAATTCAGCAGCAAAATACAAAATTCTTAATCTTATTATTATTATTTCAATGACTTTAAGGGAGGAGGGGGGGGACAACGATACTGCCTTCAATTTGTGTTGTGTATATTACGGTGTATGTGCTCACTAACCGGTCGGTCACCTTTTTTTTTTTTTATTATTATTTTATTTTTATTTTATTTTTTTTTATGTAGTGAAACGTTTAAAAAAAACCGATTGTACTTCTAGGTAATCCTTGCAAAACTATGTATAACCCGTGTTGAGTAAAAATGCATCGATTTGAGTGATTGTTATTGTTGTCTTAAGATTTCTTGATTGTGATAATGTGGTCATATGCCCGTGTTTGTCACTTATACAAATGTTTACTATGGAGACACAGAAATAAACATAGGCCAAATTCATATAGATCATAGTATTTGTCTTTATTTAACTGCAAAATTTAATATATATTGATCTATTGATATATATATATATACACACACATATATATATATATATATATATATATATATATATGAATATGTATATTGAATGTAATTGAATATATATATATATATATATATCCAGGTAAGAAATTAAATGCATGAAATAGTTGTATTTTAGGCCTTTCCTAATTGTTTGGGTTGTAGGTTTGCTGTAAACGCAGAGCTAATGGTTAAAAGAAAAGCTATATATGTGCACATATGTATAGTATTATACATATATATATATATATATATATATATATATATATATATATTTACTAGTTTTCATGCATTTTCACCTACTTTGAAAGCCCTAACTACTACTGTAGGACAATCTATTTATCTATTTATCTATCTAATATATATATATATATATATATATATATATATATGTATATATATATATATATATAGATATATATATAGATATAGATATATATATAGATATAGATATATATATATATATATATATATATATATATATATATATATATATATATATATATATATATATATAAATTATATATGTATGTACAGCCATGGATAGATATTAGATAATATCAAGGTCACAATGTGTATTTTGGTGTACCCTGTACAGTAGTTAGTACCTAAAGCTTTTACTTTTTTATGTCTTTTTACTTATTTTATGTCATTTGTGATATAGAGTGTTCCCAGCCAATCTGAAAAGTCTAGTAATCTAAAGTAGTAGTTCCTAATTGGAGGCCACGGGGAGCAGCCTGGCTTATACCAATGCCTCATTTGTCCCAGTTGTAGAGTAGAGCTGTGTTCTGCTGCACTCATGGACTGAGCTGCTTGTCCTTTCAATGGGGCCTAATGAAAAATAAACTGTGTGCAGGAGATATGATCTGAATGACACCCTTATCCATCTGCTTTAATAAGATCCTGCTAGATTTCACTGGCTTCTTAACCCTGTCTCTGCTGGGCCTGAGCCCATTCTGTAGTCACCGGGGTTAGATATCTTGTCAGGAATTAATTGTCTGTTGTTTTTAGTATTAGATCTTATTTGTGGATTTAGCTGATGGGATAAAGTCGGTGGCAGACACTGCATCCTCAGGATTATGGGATCAGCCGGTGTAGGGAGACTTTCTGTGTTATAGCCCACATGATACACAGGGCTGGGGACAATGATCGGGCAATGCAATGTCCTAATATATCAAAATAATAATAATAATAATAATAATAATAATAATAATAATAATAATAATAATAATAATGTGCAGGAATAAGCTGAACGACAATGCAGGTAAATTCTTCTATCAAATAGATTTGTTGTCAGGATAATGAATTATTAATCAGAAGTGTTTAGCCAAGGGAATATATAACCTAAGGTTTCCATGTCTATAGCTATCTATCTATCATCTATATATCTTATATCTATCTATCTATCTATCTATCTATCAATCATTTATCTATCTATCTTATATCTATCTATCTATCTATCTATCTCCTATCTATCATCTATATATCTTATATCTATCATCTATCTATCTTCTATCTATCTATCTATCATCTATCTATCTAT
This sequence comes from Dendropsophus ebraccatus, assembly GCF_027789765.1. NCBI lineage: Eukaryota > Metazoa > Chordata > Amphibia > Anura > Hylidae > Dendropsophus > Dendropsophus ebraccatus. The sequence continues at coordinate 62,168,297 of NC_091466.1, forward strand.
CTATCTATCTTCTATCTATCTATCTATCTATCTATCTTATATCTATTATCTATCTATCTATCTATCTATCTATCTATCTATCTCCTATCTATTATATCTATCTATCTCCTATCTATCTATCTATCTATCTATCTATCTATCTATCTATCTATCATCTATATATCTTATATCTATTATCTATCTATCTATCTATCTATCTATCTATCTATCTATCTATCTATCTCATATCTATCTATCTCCTATCTATCATCTATATATCTTATATCTATCATCTATCATCTACCTATCTATCTTCTATCTATCTATCTATCTATCTCCTATCTATCTATCTATCTATCTATCTATCTATCTATCTATCTTCTATCTATCTATCTATCTATCTCCTATCTATCTATCTATCTATCTATCTATCTATCTATCTATCTATCTCCTATCTATCTATCTATCTATCGATCTATCTATCTATCTTATATCTATTATCTATCTATCTATCTTATATCTATCTATCTATCTATCTATCTCCTATCTATCTATCTATCTATCTATCTATCTATCTATCTATCTATCTATCTCCTATCTATCTATCTATCTATCTATCATCTATCTATCTATCTCCTATCTATCTATCTATCTATCTATCTCCTATCTATCTATCTATCTATCTATCTATCTATCTGTCTCTTTAATATGTCTATTTTATGTCTATAGACATTTCTACTATCTATCTTTTCTATATTTATGTCTAGTGATGAACATTTTCTTCTATTATCTTTTCTCTTCTAGTATCTTTTTCTATATTCTATTCATACATTAAATATATATCATAGATCTATCAATCCATAAATATTCTGTCTATCTATCTATCTATCTATCTATCTATCTATCTATCTATCTTTATTTTCTTTTTTTTTTACTATCTCAGATATATACATGGTTATTGTATGGGAAAAATATGCAATTAAGAATGTGATCATTATAAAATATACTAGTTCATAAAACGTGTAATTTTTTATAATAATAATAAAATGAATATTATTATTATTATTATTATTATGAACTTATAACCCTTGGTCGCCATGTTGGCTCTTTTGTGTCACTTACATAGAGAAGTTGTACAAGTTTTTATTTATTTATTTATTTATTTAATGTTTATCTTTTGTTTTTGGAAGTTTTGTTTCATTTGTTTTCTCCCAAAAAGGTGTCATGTGTTCTACCCCAAAGGCCCAAAGCAGAATCCTTGTGGAGTAGAGATCGGTGGAGAAGACACCTTGCAGTGTGCCCGATCCCTCATCTGGAAGTGGGTGCAGAAAGGTGAAGGTGAAGGACAATAAGGTTTGGGGATGGTGGCTGGGGCTGACTTACTTACACTGGGCTTGTCAGACTTGCCCTAGAGGGCGGAGCCCCGGAATATACCTCAAGCAAGAACCTTCCCTCAATAGCAAGGCATCCCTCAAACAGATGGGACCTTCAACAGCTCCACGGACAGGCACTGCCAGCCAGGTAAGATGGGACCATATGCATCTGCTTTGGGTCCCAGAGGAGTTGTCATCACCATCTTGATTTTATTATCCTGTCCTCTAAAGGAAACAAATAGATCAGAACTTTAAAACTCAGAAGTCACTATATATATATATATATATATATATATATATATATATATATATATATATATATATATATATTATTGTTACTCTGATGTTTTCATCTTTTATTCTAGACCCCCTGCTCAGCATCATAGTCCCCCTCACCTTGAGGACATGGGATTTCTTATTCTGCCAGTAAGTTTACAGCTGTGTCTGCAAAAAAAAATAAAAAATCAGAACCTATCCACTTACCATGGCCAGTAGCTTATTAAATGCAAATGGTGTGCCCATGCAACATAACAATAGGGCATTGTGCCATAGTCTGTATACTCTGAATAAATGTCACCCTTATAGAGAGGCGTCAAATTATATGGATTGGTTAAGTGTCTTGTGCACAAGGCAGGAGGCCAATGTCACTGGACCCGGCTACACTATAATTTTACACTTTTCAAACTTATCTCATCTCTAGCTGTAGAGGAGATGTGCTGGGGATAGGTGACCTTTAGGAAAGGAGAGGCAATAACTAAAGGCACTTTGTATCTGCAAGAGAAGAGGCTTTAGTGCTGCCTCCAGGAAGGCTGGCATGGGGGGATTTTAGTTATTGCTCCAACAGTGCTGCTGTAATATATTCTGGAATGGATGCAGGATGGAAAGATCTAGATGCAGAATATATTGATATGTGATAGAAATAATAATAATAATAATAATAATAATAATAATAATAATAATAATAATAATAATAAATATTCTGTGTAGTTTATAATGTTATACATGAAATTATTATTACTATTATTATTATTATTATTATTATTATTATTACTATCAATAGTAATTATTTTGGGTAAATATCACTGGAATTGAATTTTAATTTGTATATTATTATTGTTATTAGTATTATATTATTTTTTTTATTATTTAGTCACTATTATTATTATTATTATTATTATTATTATTATTATTATTATTATTATTATTATTATTATTATTATTATTGTGGCTATTTCTCTCTTTAACATATATGTAATCTTTCTATACCATTTATACTCAATAGTTCCAATAGACACAATAATAATAATAATAATAATAATAATAATAATAATGATAATAATAATAATAATAATAACAACAATAATATAATTCTTTCTATACTATGCATTTATTTATTTTCTTTAGACCCCAATATGATTTACTAAACGCTAATTTTTGAGTTTACAAAAGTATGTATATATATATATATATATATATATATATATATATATATTATTATTATTATTATTTTCATTAGAATTAGTACTAGTCCATACATCATTTCTTTTGTGTTTCCTGTTTTATTCTTTTTCTGTTTTCTTCAAGTTTTCCCACCCGCAGTTACTGGAGCGGCCGGAAGAGGGCGATAGACACCAGGTAAACCCCAGCACAGTTCTGTCTGTGTGCGCCTTATCTGCCCGTTAATTCCATAGAGGGAACATTGCTATTGTCGGCGAATGTTTCCTATTTTTTTTTTTTTTGTTCAGTGTTGGATACTTGCACTTACTATAACCTGCTGAACATACAGTAGATAGGTAGCTATATATATATATATATATATATATATATATATATATATATATATATATATTAGATAGATAATGTGTTGTATACTACCACTACTATAATGTGGCCTAGAATACTGTAATACTGCCTTGTCTTTGTTGTTGCTTTTTTTTTTTATTGGTGGCCTCTAGTCTAATATTGTAAATTTATATATATATACACAAAGATTAATTGAGTAAAATATTGGGAAGTCATAGGAATTATTTTGAGGAGATTGTCACTGGAATTGAATTCCCTTGAGTAGTTTCACGATAGAAAACAATAACTGTGTAAAAGCAAGTATATATTTTTTTTTTGTTACGATCTGCATAATATAATTGAAATAAATAATATTAATATAAAATATTTGTATTATTTGTAAATATTATTGCTATTATTATTATTATGGGTAGTGATAATAGCTGCATTTATTTGTAATTATTATTGCTATTATTATTAGTAGTGTTGTTTTTGTTGTTATTATTATTATTATTAATAATAATAATAATAATAATAATATTATTATATTATTAGGAATAATATCTCTACATTTACTACTGGACAAAGTTCTGATGACAAGGTTTAATCGATTGATTGTCATTAATAGGAGAAGTGTTTGCCATTCTTATCGATCTGTGTTGTGATACGTTGCCCCAATAACACCCAGGACTAGTGGCTGGCCCGGGTTCTGCATAATCTGATTCTGGATTATCCCAAACCAATGAGTAGAGGTAATGATTTATACATGGTTGGGGGCTCGGGCAATTAGGGTCTTGTTCAGAATCCTCCAGCGGAAAACTAAACGCACAACATTTCATACTTCTACACAAACATATTTACATACATACATGTATACACAAATAGTCACTGATGTACAAACATATACACATACATACATGTATACAGATATAGTGACTGATGTACAAACATATACACATACATACATACATGTGTACAGATATAGTGACTGATGTACATATACACATACATACATGTATACAGATATAGTGACTGATGTACAAACATATACACATACATACATGTATACAGATATAGTGACTGATGTACATATACACATACATAGATGTATACACATATAGTCACTGATGTACAGACATATACACATACATACATATATACATGTATACACATATAGTCACTGATATACAAACATATACACATACATACATGTATACACATATAGTCACTGATGTACAGACATATACACATACATACATACATACATACATAAACATAGTCACTGATGTACAAACATGTACAGTACATGTATTTTCTCATACACACACACACACACTCACACACGGCTGTATAAACATACATATAACTATTTAAATATTCTATAGTTTTTATTATTACATGCATATAACTATTATAATACTATTTATTGTATATATTTTAATGCACATTTAAATAATTAAACGTCATACATATATAATAAATACATGAAAAGGTTATAAATATAGATGAACTTGCATAGGTACAGGCGTATATTACAGGCACACACACTTCTATGTATATACAAGCAGAAACATCATTTAGCACAACACAAACAATGTACACATGTAAACAGAAATAAATACTATACGTATATATATGTATATAATATATATAGTGTGTGTGTGTTTTGATATTCTTATTTCTTTATAACTTATTTATCTATATAGATATTCTCATATATATATATATATATATATATATATATATATATATATATATATCTCACATACATAATACACTTTATCATAAACATATCCACATAGACCCTGGCTAATACACACACTACACAGTATTCCTATAGTCTTCTATACATAACCTCCTCGCATCTGATACTAGCTGGAGAATATAACCCCAGTGTCAGCACATATCCTCGTGGATGTCTCCTCATTGATCGCTGGTGATTGGAAGTATGTGGAGCATGTATATAGATGGAGCTGTATGTTTCCACAAGGTGGATATAGCTGGATAGTGTTACATGAATGATGATGACTGCAATCTATGGGCAGATGCTTAGGCCCAATGTCTCGCCCCTGTTTATAGCCACAATATTTATATTTAGCTATTGTTTGTTGTATTATTCTTTTATACTGGTGATTAGTAGATTGTATCCATTGGGTGTCAGTTTGGAGATACCGCTCAGGCTGTGTAGCTATAATAGCTTGTATATTCCTATGCTATAGTTGTTGTGTGGCTATAGACTGCAGACAATACATTGTTTATTTGCAAAATAAATCCTGTTGCAATTGTATTCTCCTGGGAGCTGCAGCATTTTACTCCACAACTCCTGGGTGTTGTTCTCCCAGTCTGAATTCACCATGGGGACAATAGTGAAAAGGAAAAGATGTTCTTTTATGAACTAAAAAAAAAATCTTGTCCTAGCTTGCTGCTTGTACAGTAATGAGAGCCTGGGGGTTGTGCTGCTCATTTGTAAATGAGATCATATTATCAATATTTCGTGGATAGAGTCTATAAGGATATTGTATACACCTCTAGGGCTGGAGGTTTCTGTGTGCAAGGTGGCAATAGAAAGATGGGTTTGGCACTGCGATTTGTTTTATTTATTTTTTTTTATAATATTATTGCAACTTTTTATTCAGCTTATAAGAAAAAATAAAAATAGAAATTGCATACAATACAATGAAAAAAAAATTATATATATATATATATATATATATATATATATATAGATAGAGAGAGAGAGAGAGAGAGAGAGAGAGAGAGAGAAATAAAAACAGGTTGCAGATTTTTATTTATTCTATGAGACAGGATAGCTACCCTGAGTGTATATTATATATAAAAATAAAAATAAAATAAATACATTATATATATATATATATATATATATATATATATATATATAAAATATATTTATTTTATTTTTATTTTTATATATAATATACACTCAGGGTATTCTCAGAGAATTTACCTAGATATTATATATATATATATATATATATATATATATATATATATAATATCTAGGTAAATTCTCTGAGAATACATATATATATATATATATATATATATATATATATATATATATATATATATATAAAATATCTGTGTAAATTCTCTGAGAATTCTTCCAACCCTTCGTGTCCTTTACTTTCCTGCTTATCAGATTTGACAGACAAGATAGTGATCGATGCAGTGATCGGTCACTCTGTTCCCTCCTCAATAAACCTCTCATAATAACTATGCTCAGGCATGAATAATGGTTCCTTATGGACTGGAGCTATTCTCGGGTAATACATATAGAGAATAGATAGATACATAGAGAATGGGAAGGATTCTTATCCTGAACTACAGAAACAATAAACCATTAGAATATTGAATTGATTAGTATCATAAAAGCTTCCATATAAAGTTGTATTTGTGTAATTGTCATATAAATAAATATATATATATATATATATATATATATATATATATATATATATGTGTGTGTGTGTGTGTATGTATGTTATTAAATCAGCTAAAAAAATAATTCTCAGATATTGGGTAAATTATAAAATAAATCCATCTGTGAGTTTTTGCAATTTTGCAACATTCATGGGAATGGGAATAGTGAACCTGGAGAGTTCTTGTTTTCTATGGATGATGATGAAGGTTTGGGGCATCAATGAAAGAAGTCTACAGGGCAATATGTTTAGTTTACATTATCAATAATGTCATATTCCTAGCAGAGCTGTGAAGGGGGACAAGGCCCACCCTCATTACTCTCAGTATCAGGACCCTTAAAGGACAAGCTGGATAAGGACAATAGGGTCTGATCAGCAATGTAGGAAATAGGAGTATAGTTTAATTTTATCCAACATTTGGAGACAAAGATAGAAAACCCATATGGGCCCCCATTGCTGCTGCTCCCCAGTTCAGCAAGGTGCACCCAAGGCTGTGGGATCTGGACACTATCATGTCTTCTTACAGTCCAGTATTTAAAAAGAATTTTTTTTTTTTTTTTTTTGGGGGGGGGGGGGGGGGGGGGGGGGCTATTCTGAGTAAAACACAGTGTAAACCAGAACAAGTTAGCCCATAAGTTGTGAAAGTTTGAAAAGGTATCATTTTTACTTTATTTTTTTAATTTATTTGTTACATATTTTCTATGTTGTTTTGTTCAGATTTGTTTATAATTATTATGGTGTAGATATTATTGTTTGCTATGAGCACATCTCCTTGAGAGATATTATTATGAATAATAATAATAATAATAATAATAATAATAATAATAATAATAACTTTGATAGGACAACAGTGAACTCTGATACTAAATGATGGTATGGGGGTGTATAGGGAAAAAAAAAATCTAAATTCCCTTATGGAATATTCTTTTGGTATGGCTATTGGATGAAAATGTGATATTTATTTATTTATTTATTATGGCCTGGTTTATTAGTTCAGACTAGATTAAAGCGATGCTTTTTGTTTATTGTGTTTTTTTTTTTTATTAATTTAGGTAAAATTATTGTTTAAACTGAGCCTTAAAATGATGCAGAAAAGTTAGCACTTTTGGAATCAGTGGTTACGTTGTTACTGGTCCTATATAATGGACTGATATTATATGGTCAGGTATTGCAAATATGAGATGTTAACGCTGGTTTTGAGTGGTCAGACTGCTATTGTATTTAGTGCTGTAATCTCAAATGCAAGGTGTTTAGGGTCGGTCGCAGTTCTCCGCTTGCTGCATGTTATCAGGCGGATTTTCCCCCTATTGAAAATCGCAGCTTTGAGGTACCGTGATAAAGAACATTACCAGATAAAGAACCGTGATAGAGAACATTATAATTGAAATCACAATTAGTTTCCACTATGTGGTTGAGCACAAAACAATATCTGAATGTAACATAAGGCCTCTTGTCCATTATCATAGATACATACAGGTTTAGGTCCCTTTTATACTACTTTTTATTTCTTGTATGCTTTTGTAATTAAGTTTACAAAAAATTAAGTTTACAAAAACTTAGGCTGTGTTTTTATTTGTTTACATTATACTATTTCTAGTATACTTTTTAGTCTGCTTATTTTTATTAATGTAAATCAATGGGAAATAGATCCTGCTGCATGGCGTACGGCAGCATTAAACCGATACGTGTTTATAGTCACCAGTAGTATAATGTGTATAGGTGTGAACCTAGCCTAGCTGTTTGGTAATCTGGTCCCAGCCACTAGACGGTTAAGGCTGTGTTCACATGGGTTTCATTTGTTACGGATTTCAGTGCGGATTCTGCCGTGAACAGGAAGGCTGCGTCCACAACCCTGTTCACACACATAGATTTTTCATATGGCTGTGTATATATATATATATATATATATATATATATATATATATATTAGTTCAGGGAATCAGTAGCGTTATTTTTTTCTGTGGATTCCCCATTGAAAAGTTGACCACATCTGTGGCCGAAAATATTTCATATTAATTGGAAGTGTGAACATAGCCTTGTGGTGGTTCTACACACAGCATTGTTTCCAGGACCATAACCCCCCCCCCCAAATAAAATCCCTTTGCCAGATATTATATTAAGACCTATACAGAAATATTAAATGCACTGGATTCAATGATTTTTTCTTTTTGGCTTTTTGGCCTTTATATGTTGTTATGTTGTGTTATTTTTTTGCTCTGGCATTTTTTTAAGGCTATGCTCACACACAGTATTTTTGCTCAGTATTTCGGTCAAATTTTTTCAACCCAAACCAGAAGTGGATTGAAAACACAGAATCTGTGCTAATCTTTCAATTATATTTTGTTTCCGTCGGTTCCCCTCCTGCTTTCGGCTATAAATACCATCCACAGTACTCTGTAAACACAGCCTCCAAGTGCTGAATGCCCTACGGTATTTTTTATGTGTTGTTTTCCCTAGACCTTAGTATGAGACTCAAAAAAAAAAAAAAAAAAAAAGCCAGAAATATACTTGTTACAAATGTATGAAAAGAAAAAGAAGAAAAAAAAATTGCAATTAAAAATAAATATTATTAAAAATTTTATGGTGTGTGTGAAGAAGGCCTACTAGTATGTGGTCAGCGGGAGGGCATTCCTACATCAATGTATTTCTCTTCCTTTGAGAAGTGGAGTTCTCAAAACACATATTGGGGGGGGGGGGGGGGGGTAGTTTTTCAAGGCTTGCATGACAGTTATCTGGTGTAAAAAAGTTAAATATTTTTGTGTAATTCTCAATTTTTGGTCTTTTTGTGCAAAAATAAAATATGCAATCATTGTGCAAAAATGTGCAACTTTTCATGACAGTGCACTGGTGTATCTGCCCCCCCATATAGAAAAACTACACGTGACAGGGGCCTAGAAATTGTAGCTGGGACGAGGATTTTTGACATTTTTTAATCTTCTCTCGTGTTACTGTTCTATATTTTAAGCTTTTATTCTTTCATTGTTTATCTGTATTATTTTCTGATATTGAAGATGCAAATAATGATCCGTAACAATGACCCAAGTGTAAAGATGCATTCGTCTTACGGATCCTTTTTTTCAGGTTCCATTGGTGATGGATCAGGCTGCGTATTAAGCAATGTGGACTCTGTATGAAAATACGAACATGGAAAAAAAAAGTGTGCATTGTCCTATTGACTAACGTTGGCCATGTACTATGGAGCAAAACGAAATGGATTGCTATGACTGCAAAATGCTAAGCATATGAGGTGTAAGGGTGTGTTAACACAAGTGATTTTTATTGGTGTTTTAATCAATACAAATTTGCATCAATTTATATTCTTTTCTGTTTTAATTGAATTGTTGTGGCATGGCAAATTTTTGAATAGTAAAAAAAAATTTTTTTTTATTCCAAAAATTTGCTATGCTGCACACCCACTAGTCAAAAGAAACTGGAAAAAAAAAATCAGTGGGGATACAAAAATGTGGTTTATTTTTGCCAGGACATCTTTTGTGTTTGACAGAAAAAAAAGATTGAATGCGGCATTTCTTGTCTTGTGTTATTGGTTTCAATGCGTTCTGGGTCCGCCATTCCCAATCCGGTCAGGCCAGGCTTTTGATGAAAGCTTTCTACAGAAAATTGTGAACCATCCCTTAAAATATTCTTGGCTGAGCTTATACAAATCAATGGAAAAAAAAATAAATAATAATAATAATCAAAAAAATCTATTCTCCAGTTTGCTTCCACAAAAGATTCTTTTATCTTTATTTTTATTTGTCATTTATTTATTTGTTTATTTTTTTTCAAAATATTTCCATCACTCTAATAAATACATACTGTATCTGTATTTATTTATTTTTTGCTAACCACAAAGTAAATATGGCCCCCTTTACTCTAGAATGACGCTGCCTTCGGACATTACATTCGGTAGAATACAAATGGAACCTATAGGTAGCCATGTGGGATGTATAGAAATTCATTGACTACAATAAAATATATTATATAATGTGCAGTTTACTTTTTTTTTTACTGTAATTTTGAAAAACACAGGGGCGTACTTCCTGTCCTAGAAGATTCCCAGGTGTCTTTATGGTATATTAATTGCCATTGGTCACATTGGCATGGCGATTGGCCTGGTGTATACATGGAAAGGCTATGTTCACATACAGTTATTTTCGCATTTTTTTTTTTAACCAAAAGCAGTAGTGGAACCAACAGGGCAAAATTATAATGGAAAAATTTGCCCAGTTTATTAAACCCACTCCTAGTTTTGGTTAAAAATAATAATAATATGTGTGAACATGGCCATAGTCTGTCTTGTAATGTGAATGGAGCCTTACAGACTAATGTCACTAAGGCTGTGTTCAAACTGATGTTTTTACCATTAACAGATCTTATTCATTTCTATGGGATACAAACATAAGCAAACGTCCAGTGTACACCATTTTGTATCAGCTCAGTCAAGTTTTTTTTTTTGTATCAGACAAGAGGATCATGACAGGTTGTCAAAAAATCTTACTAAAACCCCCACCCCTCCCCATAAAAGTAATACGTTTTTGGCCATAGGACCCTTAGTCATAGCTGATTTCTTGCCTGCTTATGGATGCGCTTGATGTTTGTGCCTTTTTGCAGAATATTTTTTATGTTTATCTTTTTGCTTTTTTGTGCAGTTTATTTTTGGAATTTATAAAGGTGTATTCACATATGGCAGATTTGTTGCAGATATTTCTGGGACCGTTCCATTCATCTGGATGTTGCTTCCAGAAATCCATGCGCATGCTGCATCAAATTCTCTATTCAGATAAAAGGAATAAACTTTTTAATTGAAAGAAATTTTTCCAAACGTACTTTTTATCCCATATAAAACGCACCAAAATGGCTAAAGCAGTTTTATTGGCCCTTCTTCAGTGGCAATTTTGAAGATCTATAGAGAAGCCAATACAGAAAAATGCAAGAAAATAAATGTTTTGTTTATATCATGAATAGACACCAGGAAACCCAATATATATATAAAAAAAAAACAAAACACAAAACGCAACACAATGCTATCAAAAACCCGAAAATCAAAAAAGTGTATTTGTAAACTTTACAATATTTCACCACAAATAGTCAGTAAACATTTGCTCGCAGCATTTTCCGGATGAAAAAGTGCAAAAGATACACAAAAAACATAAACATCTATAAATTTTTGTAAAATTCTGTAAATTTTATTTTTTTTAATGCTATAATATTCATGCATTGTTTACAGTTTTTTTTTTTTTTTTTAAATGAAATATTTTACATGTAATTTGAAGGCATGTTCTTCTATAGAGAATACTATGGAAAAACATCATATTTAAAAGACAAAAAACAAAACCCTATGAACCCAAAAACATATCAAACGTGAAAAATGGAATGCTACAAAGACCGAACAGATAAATCGGTAATGACCTAAACAAACATCTGGTAGGAGCAGTTTTTGGCAAGAAAAATTTGCCAAAAAGTGCCTGAAAGGATGCAGAATTTCTACGTGTGAACCCATCCTAAAGTTTTTTTTGTATCCTGGTAAAAATATTCTGACGTAATGATTTTTTTTGCTCATGTTTGCTGGCCATACAGTTGAATGGGATCTGTCAAAGTGTGTGTGTTTTTTTTTTTTTACGTTACATACAGTGACATTTTATTACATTTTCTTTAGTGTAATCTTGACTGCCACTCACCACTCACAAAGAAAAGGAAAAAAGTTAACCAAACATAAGTCAAAAGTTCACAAACAGTTCACGGAATAAAAGAAAAATTCTTAAACTTTAGATCCAACAAACCAGACTCCCCCAAAATAATAAAAACTTGTAGATTCTAATATTTTATACTTTGTCTGGTCCATGTAGGTCAACTGAATGAAAAAGGAAAAAAACTTTAAGCAATAGGACACTGGTGGGGCATTCACCAAAACGCATCAGTTTGTAGAGACAAATGGAAACTCTAGTGTGTGCGGAATAATATTTTATTACATTGATTTTTTATATGATAATGCATAGTGAACTAATTGTACACCTGACCAAATATTTACAACCAATCAGAATGTCAGGAAAGCCATTACAATTAAAATTCAACAGGACTTCTTTAAAAAAAAAAAAAACTAATCTGCAAATATTTCTAAACAATTTGAAAAAATTGTATTTTGTTCAATAATGTCCAATAAGCAATACGTATACATGAGATGAATAAAGAGAATTATTATTATTATTTTTTAATTGGATTCCTATTCCTTTACATTTTATAAGATGATAAGAATAGAAATCAGCTACACATTTAAAGGGGTTATCCAGCGCTACAAAAACATGGCCACTTTTTCCCCTCTCTTGTCTCCAGTTCAGGTGTGGTTTGCAATTAAGCTCCATTCACTTCAATGGAACTGAGTTTGAAACCCCACCCAATCTGGAGACAAGAAAGGGGGAAAGTGGCCATGTTTTTGTAGCGCTGGATAATCCCTTTAAGGATACCTAAAGGGGATATCCATGAGTAGAAAACCATATCTGCTTTTTTCAAGAAATAGCATCACTCTTGTTTTCAGGTTGTGTGTGGTATTACAACTCAGCTCTATTCACTTTAATGGAACTGAGCTGCAATACCGCACACAAACTGAAGCAAGCAAGAGTAGTGCTGTTTCTAGACGAAGCCGCCATGCTTTCTAATCTTAACCCCAATACGTAGACTTGTCCTCATTTCACATTGTGTACTCAAGTTTGCAGTAAGAGGCTATGTTCACACAATGTTTTTTCAGCTCTATTTAAAATGACGTCCATCATTTTGAGTCTAAAATAACGGACGTCGTTTAGCTGTCTGGCCTCCCCTTAATGCAATGACGGGTGTTTGTACATTATTCTAGTTTGGGTTACTAATTGGACTTTGGATGGGGCTTAATTGAAAAGTCCATTGAATTTAATAGTAAAAACGGAAAAAGAACAGTGAAAAAAGAAAAACTGTGTGAACAACTAATAAAAAACGTCCGCTGTTTGCATAAGATGTCCGATGATAAAATGATAATGTTCATTATTTTGACGTCCGTGGTAAAAACGTCCGTTATTCAATACATTGTGTGCATTGGACGTCAGCCTTCCCATTGACTTCAATGCATTGCCATTGCATTCAGTTAAATCGCGGCAAAACATCAAAATCGTCCGTCTTTTCTCTTTTTTAGACGTTGTGTGAACATAGCCAGATACTATACTTGCATACATTATTATTTTATGTTGGACTCCCTTTCAAATGTTACCAACTTCGGGAAATTTTTTTTTAGTGTTATACAAAAAGTTGATAAGCAAAATTCCTATATATATATATATATATATATATATATATATATATATATATATAATTTACACAATGTCCGTTTGACTACGGTTTCAAACAGGAACTTATTAAAGATAAACGGATGTTTTTAACCATGAGACATGATTTATGGAAAAGTAGCACTTCGGAAATAAAAAAAAAAAAAAAAAAAATTACATTTTAATAAGACATCCAAGTGTAATGTGAACAGGCACCTAATGGATCCTTCTTAAAAGGATTGAGGCTCGGTGTCTTTTTTCAACCTAAACCAGGAGTGGGTTGAAAACATGGCAACTTGGCAAATCTTTCCATTATAATTTTGCCTTGTCAGTTCTACTCCTGATTTTGGTTGAAAAAAGACTGACCAAAAGATTGATGAAAATACTGCGTGTGTGAACATAGCCTGAGGCTATATTCCCATTCTTTTTTTTTAGGCATACATACTAACTAAATGCACCAGAGGCAAAAAACAAACAAAAACAAAAGTCCAAAAAAAAAAACCCTGCTAAAAAAACAGGTAGGAACATAGCCTCAAGGAACAAAAAGGCTCAAAATGTGGATCAAACAATTGACCAAAAACATAGCCTGAAAAAGATGACTAAACAGAGTGTGAACAGGCGCTCAGGATTAGCTTTTTGCTCTTATGCATTTTGGGACAGAACATTGTTAGTTTTGCTCTGTGAGATCAATCAATGTTTGTCAGCCGGGCAATGCACATCTCTATACATTTTCAAAATATTAAGTGATGCCGATTCGTAAAATAATGTCAGTTTAGTTTTGCACTCTGTTTTTGGATTTGCTTCTTCTTCAGGGCATTAGGAAATAGCTACATATGGGTGTGTTTATGTGTTTTGTTTTTTTTTTACATTTGGCATAACCTACAGTGCCACTAATCAAATGGGATCCAACAACAGATCAGTTGATAAAAGAAAAATAAATAACGTAAATAAAATAAAACAAACAACTCTGGGACATTTATTGGATCATGTGGAAAGCGGAAACTGGATTTTAAGGGGTCATCCAAGATTAGAAAAACATAGCTGCTCTCTTCCAAAAACAGCACCTCTCCTGTCCGCTATGTCATGGAACTGAGATTGAGATAGACCTACAGGCTAAGGGCCCTATTACACGGGGTCTATTTGGCCGATTATCTTTCTGTGTAAGGGTGGGTTCACACTACGGAATTCCGTCAGCTGTCCGCCTGCACATCTGGGCGCCTTTCCGCCGGCCCCATAGACACCATTCTATGGGCCGGCGTATTCTGCTATACGCTGAAAGAAGTGTCATGTCACTTCTTTCAGCGGATCGCGGAATACGCTGGCCCATAGAATGGTGTCTATGGAGCCGACGGAAAAGCGCGTGCCCGTGCGGGTGGACATTGTCCGCGAGAATTCCGTAGTTTGAACCCGCTCCTATAGAGACACCGATCAGCCAGTGAAACGATCATCAACTGATCATTTCTTTCGATCAAAAAACCTAAAATCATCGGCCGCTGACCCAACATTGGTACGTGAAATAGCAATTTGTGGCCGATGGCTATTCGCCGTTACCGTCTCAGTACCTGGACCCATGACACAACTTTGGGTTTTTTGAAACATTAGGTTCCATTCAAAGGGGAAGGTGAAACAAGAAATTAAATTTATTTTTTAACCATGATTTCATCTTATTTGTTTTAATTTACGGTCTGTTTTATAAATTGTGATACTTCCTGTGTTGTGCAGATTACTTTTCAGGAGTGTGCTCCTTATCATCACAGACAGGAGTACAGTGATAAATGACACCTGTATATTTGGTCTATAGTCTATTAGACATCCAGTCTATTGCTGTCTATGTCCATGGGGCTTGTTGTACAATATATCTCTACATTTTGTTAAAAACAATTCAGGTAAGATGGTAGCCCCCATAACAATGTACCCCCCCCCTAACATTAAACCTCATAAACTGTGCTTATACAGCTCCTAACTCACTAAGGGGTCATACACATACTCTGTGATTTGTGGACCCTACGGAGCGCGAAGCTGTGTAGTAGAACATCGTGTATCAATATGATGCTGGGAGAGCTGAAAGTGTTTCATGATAGGGGCATACATGATGCCTGGAGGTCTGTTGTTCCACTACATATCTTCACTCTCCTTGGGGTCCGTAAATCATGGAATGTTTGAATGACCCTTAAGGCACTGGGGGGAGTTCATGAGGCCGAAGTAGCCAGTGCTGTACAGCCTCAGGAACATGACTACTTCGGCCCCAAGAACTGTCCGTTTTTATTGGACAGTCGGTAATGGTAAAAAATGTCCGTTATTTCAAAACAGAGGCTGTTATTATACAGATAGCAGCCATTGTTAGAAAATAACTGTCGTTATTGACCCATAACTGATGGCCGTCATTTTGGTAGTCTGTGAACATAGCCTTAGTCTGGTTTATTAGGTTTCTAGAGAGTTTTATGTTGATTGGTTCCCTTTAGGTTGTTTTTATGCTATTGCAACAGTTTTATGATTTTGACATGTGAACTGTATACAGTGTTTGGTGTGTATTATCATGTGATACTTCCTATTTATTTCTACAAAAAACACGTTTGGGTGCATTCAATCATACAGTAATTTTATTTTATTCTATACTGAGTGATTTAATATATACATAGAGAATTACTGTAATCTGCCATTGTTTAGAAAACATACATTAAAACACATGAAGGCAAAAAGTTGAAATGGGCAAAAAGTCAATAAGTCTGCAGGTAATGACTGCCACCTCCCTTGGTCCTTTAGCTGATGAGTAATACCGTATCATAAATGACTATGGGAATGTGATTGTTTCCTTCTTCAGATGTCATCTGTATATGTTTCATTAGGCACCAGACAAAGGCTCCTTGATCCATGTAGATTGGTGATTCATCACCTTCATCCAATCATCCACATGCTATGATCACTTCTCTTCCACCCACTCTTTTATGCTGTTTTTTTTAAATAGTTTTCTATCTTGATACTTTGATTTCTTGCTTGGTCTACACATAGGTTTTCCTTTTCGCCCCTTCTGATTTTGCTTGTACTTGTAGCAAACACTACATACAATTGACTGGGAACAACCAACATCTTTGGCTGCACTCTATTTCAGATTTTGAAGACCCTTTATAATCTTTTTCATTGTTCCAGTTGGAGCCTGGTTTTCATTATCATATTCAATTAGCATTTTAAAAACATTAAAAAGATTCTTTTCTTTAAAGGAGAAGTCCAGCTATTATTAAAATCCGGCAGCTGGAAGGAGCAGGGGGGAATTTGATATCAAGAACTAACTTACCCTGTCTTGTGCCCGTGGTCAGCGGCAGGAATGGCCTCAAGACCTCCGCCGGGCTCCGCAATCTCCGATGCTGACACTTCACAACCTGGCTGATGGATTGGGCACTTAACCAGTTAATGACTGAGGCGGGACGCAGCTCCAGTCACTGTTTGGCTTATAGCTACATGTCATAGTGATGCGCGGCCAACGGCTGATGATTGCCGAAACACCTGTTACCTCACCTCTCCCCACTCCCGATCTTCTCTCCTGTACTCTGCAGATTCCCGTTCCCAGTGTCTGTGGTGGTCCCGTCCTGTGATTGGCTGAGCGGCTTGTCAGCTGACAGGACCAGGAAGCTGCAGGGCACAGGAGAGAAGACCAAGAGCAGGGAGAGGTAAGGTAACAGGTAATTGGGCAAGGACTGCATGGACATCGCTAATGATGTCCATGCAGCCCTTACTGCCTGAATATCAAGCCATGTAATAGGTCAAGTAAACGAGCGCCGATCTAGCAGATCGGCGCTCGTTTACTAGAATGATCAGGCCGTAGTCGGCCCATGTAATAAGACCCTATGACTTGCATACAGCAGCCTCGCTGATAATTACTTAAAGTCTATTTAATATTATTGGAAAAAAAATCTATTCTTACAATTATTTTCTAATTTGTAAAAGCAGAAATTGAGTATTTTCTATCTTGATTGGCTTTTGGATACAAACCCAGAATCCCCAGGCTAAGCTACAATGTATTCCATTAGAGTGTAAATAAGTGTTGTGAAGTGATTAGACTGGAAAACATGAATAAACACAATTTACTACAGCATTAGGATCAATGCTTCAATGCAATCCATAGGTTCCTCACCCCTGATGATGAATATTATATATCTCTAAATTATAATTTTAGAATGCTTTTTGCTTTGCCACGCTGAGAGTTAGCACGTTCAGAGGAAATGAAAGGATAATGATTCAGAGCCCTGCTGTCCAAGATTACTAACTTTTTCCACTTTTAGTGAATGATAATAACACTAAGGTATAAAATAAATAAATAAACATATTAAAGTATCTCGGTTAAACTTCACCAAAGGAATTGCCTTTGCTACCCTGATGTTGATCACGTTATCCATCTCTCTAAAGTCATGACCACTAGATGTCTCACTTCTTTGAAATCTGCCATTCACTGGCTGTTGTTAGGGGAATTCTGTCTCTAGTAACAGACCAGTGTGAAACACAGGAAGTGGGAATGGAGCTTAAGAGCCCTTTTAGATTTTAGATTTGTGGGGGCCACAAACGAGCGTCGTTCAGTGAAATCGGTACACGGTACAATGCCTTTATATGGTACGACAAATCGAGGGGCCAAGGCTGCACGAACAATCCTTGTATCGTTTGTGCAGCCTGGGAAACTGACATGTATATATCTGGGCTGTCAGTTTAAAGAGCACAAGCAGTGTATACTTACCATTCGTGCTGCTTGTGATCCAGAATCCAGGTCTTTGCCTCCTCTGGCTGTCAATCATTCTGGAGGAGGTGGGGCCTGATGTTACAGCTGGTGGCTGGGAGACTTGGATCCCGGGTCACAAGTAATGCTGAGTGGGCCTGACATGTCACAACCCGGGTCCCCTCTCTAACGGACGGGGACGCAGGGGATCGGAGCAGCATTACGTGGCATTAGCGTTGGAGCCGGGGAAGTGAGAGCACGTTTTTTCTTTCAGCCTCATTTTCCCTGACACTTCTACAAAGAAATTTGCCCTGCCCGGAGTTGTCCTTTAACTTCTCCCTCCACTTGCCTCTTATAGTAGTGTACTGTAAATCATCCTTTAGCACCGTGCCAGTCTGTTCAGTCCAGTGCACTTTATACAAGCACTGTAAGGCCGGGTTTACATATGTCCGGCGGTGCGGCGGCGTTTCCCTCCGGCGCAGGAGAAAAGCGCCGGAGGGAAACGCATCTTTGTTTTCAATGGGATCGTTCAAAATGTGCGGCGTGAACTAGTGGCCGCCGCATCGCCGGACCATCGGTGCGTTAGGACGCATCTTGCAGCGTCCTGGCGGACCGCCGCTCCGATGATGCGGCGCCGCACCAATTCAATCGAATAGAGCGCCGGATGCCTCGCCGGGCAGGACGCATCCCGTTCGGCTCTGGCATCCGGCGTTCAGGCAAATAGTACACAAAATAAACATATATCTCCCCCTGTGTGCTCTCCCCCTCCCCTATAGTCCCCCCTTGGTCCCCCAGTAGTATATCACCCCCCCTGTTTCTCCTCCAGTAGTATATAGCCCCCCTGTTGCCCCCCCAGTAATATTTAGCTTCCCTGTGTGCTCTCCCCCAATTAGTATACAGCATTGCTGTGCGCTCTCCCCCAATAGTATATAGCCCCCCATGTGCGCTCTCCCCCTCCCATATAGCCCCCCTGTGCGCTCTCCCCCTCCCATATAGCCCCCCTGTGCGCTCTCCCCCTCCCATATAGCCCCCCTGTGCGCTCTCCCCTTGTAGTATATAGCCCCCCTGTGAGCTCCCCCAATTTAGTATATAGCCCCCGTGCGCTCCCCCGCAAATCCCATTGAAAATGACAGGAAAACATAGTGGGGAAAAAAATGTCAACTGATGAGCGCAACTTGTGACAACTGATGACAACTGATGGAAACTGATGGCAACTGATGGTTTTTAATTAAAAGATGGATAGAAAAACTGATCACAACTGATGCATTTTTGGCATCAGTTGTAACATCAGTTGTGGTCAGTTTTTAGGCAAAAAACGCAACTGATGCCAACTTATATATGTAAACCCAGCCTAACATGGCATAGCAGAGATGAGTATGTGATGTGCTGTTTGACGGGTGTATATTTTTATAAAAACAAAAAATAGAAGTAGCTCCACACCTCCAGATAAAATGAAGAAGTCTTTATTGTAGCATATAAAAAATGGATAACAAAAATAAACAATAAAAACCACGCTGACATGTTTTGGCGAGGTTCCCCTTAACCACTGGCATGATTAAGCGGATCCTCCCCGATCCGTCGGAGCACGTCGGAGCATTTTTTTATTGAATATTTTTGTTATCCATTTTTTATATGCCACAATAAAGACTTCTTCATTTTATCTGGAACTGTGGCGATATTTCTATTTTTGGACTTACCTTACCGGGAACTGGTCCGAACATTACCATGTGCTCCTTTCCTCAGGATACCACTTGGTGTGAATAGGACTCACACATTGGGGGGAGCTGACACACTTTTCCCGTATATTTTTATCACCATATGTATTATGCATTTAGGCTCTTTTTTTTTACACTCTGGCAATGTATGTGGCTTAGGGGCACGGGGGAAGTGGCTTCATGGAAAGGTATGTGGCTTGGAATGTAACACAATGCAGCAACATTTTAGAACAATGTGGTAGCGAAAACTAAGCCACCCAATAGGTGATATAAACAACAGACAAATGTATGCCATATTCCTCATACCGTACAAGCCACTGCTGGAAATTCAGCTAGTTTTCGAGCTTTGGTTATACACTTTTTTCTTTAAAGTGAAAATTTTTTTTTCCAGTTTTTATATTAACGGACAAAAAAAATTACTGATTCATTATTTATGGCTATCCTTACTTAAATAATGGCCATTATTATAAAAAAAGGAAGTTTTTGACTTAAAAAAAAACACAGTTTTTGAACATAACCTTAGATGTTTCATTTTAGATTTTAGGTTTTTCATTATATTACTTTTCTGTTGTATTGGGAAACTATCTATCTATCTGCAACGGACAACGCGTTTCGAGGGATTATTCTCTTCCTCAGGTCCAATCATGTATCTATTGATATAGACTGACTTTATAAAATGTCATTCTTGATGCAGTATCGGTGAATCCCAACCTAAAAACACGCTATGTTCACACAACGTCAAAAATGAAGAAAAGGTGGACGATTTTGATATTTAAAATAACGTCTGTTTTTGCCGCAATTTAACTGACTGGAATGGTAATGCATTGAAGTCAATGGAAAGACGGACGTCCAATACACACAATGCATTGAATAACAGGACGTTTTTACCGCGGTCGTCAAAATATTGAACAAGATCATTATTTTTGGACGTCTTCTGCAACAAGCGGACGTTTTTTATTAGTTGTTCACACACAGTTTTTCTTTTGTCACCGTTCTTTCTCCGTTTTTACTATTAAATTTAATGGACTTTTCAATTAAGCCGCATCCAAAGGCCAATTAGTAACCCAAACTAGTATAATGTACCAGCAGCTGTAATAAGGGGAGGCCAGGCTGCTAAATGACGTCCGTTATTTTAGACTCAAAATAACGGACGTAATTTTAAATGGAGCTTAAAAGACGTTGTGTGAACATAGCCAAAGTAAGTAAATCAAATAAAAGTCACACAATATAATTAGAGCTCATAGTTTAAATAAGTGTCATTTGCAAAAAGGGAAATTAGACGAGTAATGGATGTGTGACTGTAACTCAAGCAGAGATGTTTGTACTTTTTGGGCTATACTGACACACAGTAACATAAAAGAAGAAAACTAGAGTAAAATATGCAGAAAATGCAGACGTATCTTCAACCTCATATTGTGCTGCACTAAAACCTATGGGAAATTTTTATCCTGTGCACACACTGTAAAAAAACAAAAAACAACAACAAACAACTATATTTTTTTGCAATGTGTGCATTGATGGCTGTTTTTCCAGAGAATTTAAGGCTATGTTCACACAACTTTTTTTTTTTTTTTTTTAGGCTGAAAATACGGCTGTATTTTGTCAATTACGGACGTAAAATAACTTTGCCTGAAAAAACATTAAGGGACATTTACTAAGGAGTCTAATGTGTGTGACTCTTCTAATGGGGATTGGTGGATATTTTGTTCCATTATCTTGTGACTGATTTAATAAAATGTACCACTGCCATAGTGAATGTATCTAAGTAAAAAGTCGCAGAAAAATGAGCAAAAATGCAAAAATTGCGCAGGCATATTCACCTGATACTGACCAGACGTAGGCCTGCACCTGTTTGTGCCACTTTTTAAAAAGTCGCAAATGATAAATTGGGCGCCAATCCTGGATTATGCAAACTTTTGGGTGAAAACAGGCAGATAAAAAAAAAGTCACATCAAAAAAATATTCCCGGTTCCTAAATAGAACTTAGACCAAAAATCCAATTATTCACCTAAAAATAGGCGCAAAGCCCTTGATAAATTTCCCCCATTGTGTGAACACAGCCTAAGGTAGCACAATATTATATTAAAGATATGGCAGCGTTTTATACCTATTTTACTGCCGTATTCTGCTTTTATTTTGCTGTACCTGTAGTTTGCTGTAGTTTTATACCTATTTTACTGCCGTATTCTGCTTTTATTTTGCATAGCCTTAGATTAAAAATAAGGCACAGTTTTATACCTATTTGGCTATGTTCACACAACGTCCAAAAAAGGCGTCCGCTTTTTGTGTTTAAAAAGACCTCCATTATTGCATCATTTTAAGTGACGTAAATAAAATGCATCAAAGTCTATGGGAAAACTGACGTCTTTTTCACACAGTGTATTGAATGACGGACGTCTTTTGAGGCGGACGTGTTCAATACAATGTGTGAAAAAGACTTCCGTTATGGACTTCAATGCATTTTAGTCAACCCCCTTAAAAATGATGCAATATTGGACGTCTTTTTAAACACAAAAACGGGCGCTTTGTTCCTTTTTAGGATGTTTTTTGAACATAGCTTTTTACTGTTGTCATTTGCTTTTATTTGACTGTGTGTGAACATAGCCTAATATTTACAAATACATCAAATAAATAAATAAAAACTATACACACACACCGGGCACAAAGACATACTGTGCCAAAGTTCGCAGTCTTCTTTCCCCTAAAAAAACAAAACAAAAAAAAACTATTTAGTTGAAAGTGTCTTGCCTAAAAAACACACACACACAAAAACTTTCTTGTCAATGGCGCATACTGTCAATGACCATGACAGAGATTTATTTCTACCCACTTAGTATCCACACAGCACTGTTTAATAAGTCTGAACAGGTCTGCACCGTCATGGATGAAGTTCTCCTATACCCCGGCAATCTACTCATTGCACACCATGCCAAACAAACAGGAGAGAGTATACTGCGCGCAGCTACAGTAAACAGTCCGAGGAAAGTGTCAGAAAGCAAAAAGGAGTTGCCTTGTAACCTGGATGTAGGATATGATCAGAGCGAGGTCCAGACTCTTTTCTTGCCCTGGCTACTTTGGTTACCAAGGGCTCAGCTCACAGGGGCTAAGCCTGATCTTTGTGAAT
Source organism: Dendropsophus ebraccatus (assembly GCF_027789765.1). NCBI lineage: Eukaryota > Metazoa > Chordata > Amphibia > Anura > Hylidae > Dendropsophus > Dendropsophus ebraccatus. The sequence goes on from NC_091466.1 coordinate 62,191,701, forward strand.
GAAGCAGAAAACACTCGACAGCTCGTGAATAATCGTTTTAATGAGTGTGTAAAGCGTGCGATGGGGTGTTCGGATCTGTCGGGTTAAACAAACAACTTGTACCCAGAGCAAATCCTATTGTTTAAGTGCAAAGTGGTGTCACTTCAATTTCCCGTCTCTTCCTAAAACCTACAGATCAAACGCAGGGGTGTCCAGTGTTCTCCCATTAAGAAAAAATAACAATATTTTACAAACTTGAGTTTGATCCGCCGTCCCGGTTCAAGATCCTTCCCCCCTCTTAATCCTCTTCTTAACCCTCATTGCTCTCTTTTGCCCCCTCTTAACCTCTTTCTGCCTCTCTCGCTCTTTCTTACCCCTCGGTCTGTCCACAATATATTATCTGCTCTTAGTTTTTTTTTTTCTTTTGGTCATTGTCTCAATATTTTAGGATTTGTGTAGAGATGTATCGGAGCTTGTCATCTGGCCGAATTCACCGGGAAGCGGAGATTGGACGCCTGTGGTTTTTCCAGGGGACTGCAGTTATCTTAATCCCTTTCCCGGCTAAAGTAAAATATCAATTTTTTTTTTTGTATTCCAATGAAAATGATAATAATAATATTTGTCCATGGCTGGAACAAATGGAAAGTTTAAAAAAGTGTCCGTAACATTTAAAAGATTTGGACGTATCTGAGATGAAGCTACCATGTCTATACAACTTACGCTGTTTTCGTCTTCTGGACTACCCCCATGGCTAATTGGGGCAGGGGAACTTATTCATTAGATAGGTGCAGGTCCCGGGTGTGTGTGTGTGTGTGTGTGTGGGGGAATGGCTTCTATCAGATATTTTCATCCTGTGGATATGCTATAAGTGTCCCAGATGTAAAGGGGTATCCCCACTTCAGCTCTTCATCCCATATCCATAGAATGGTGATAGTAAGCTGATCAAGGACACAATCATCCCCCGAATGAATGAAATGCTTACCATTTATTCTCTATAAGGGCTGATGAAGGTTTCTGAGCACTGGACTATGGATAGGGCATAATAAGCTGAGACACGAATACCCCTTTAACTGCACTACTCAACTGTGTTTCTCCGAAAATAAGACCTACCCCAAAAATAAGTCCTAGTTATTGTCAGGTGACCGGATCCCTGTGACTGGGTGGCCGAGCATCAACCAATAAGTGCCACATTTGTGATATTCCAACACCACCGGCTAAACACAAGCTGCGGGGGAGGTAGGAGGGGTAAAAGATGCAGAATAGGGAACATTGAGTATAAAGGGATGGAGGGTACATGGGCCAACTACGGGGGGTGGGGGTGGGGGTAATAAAGTATGGGGACTATCTGCAGAGAGGGATGTATACAGTATGGGGGAACAACTACAGAGGGGGGGGGGGGTATAAAGTATGGGGACTACCTGCAGAGGGGGATGTATACAGTATGGAGAACAACTACAGAGGGGGAGAGGGAGGTATACAGTATGAAGGGGGCTTACTACAGAAGGTAGGATGTATACAGTATGGGAAACAACTACAGAGGGGGGAGGTATGCAGCAGGGGGACTACCCGCAGAGGGGGATGTATACAGTACGAAGGTAGCACTACAGAGGGGGGAAGGAGGTCTAAAGTATGGGGCCTAACTGCAGAAGGGGATGTGTAAATATGGGGGAACAACTACAGGGGGTAGGGAGGTATACAGTATGAGGCATAAGACACTGAAAGACAATGATCGGCTGACATTGTGCATGTCGGCAGATTGTTACCTTTTATTACACAAATCGATTATTAACCGTAATGGCTGATAATCGGCTAAATACGGCTGATAATCGCTTTGTGTTTCGACTGTGAACTGGATCCAATGAGAGTTGTGCACATTACCATCTCATTGCTTCTCCAAATCCATGGAGACACTAACTTCCGAATTAGCAGTGGATCTGGCTGCTGATCTGGAAGAAGACAATCTTTACAGGTACACCTTAACACCCCCAAACACAAAAGACCAACTCCCTATGAACACCTATTCTTCTGCAGCTAGTTAGGTTCTTCCATTGTGAAAAAGGAGAAACGCTACTGACAGACGTCTCTGGTGGCGGGTTATCTCCCATGGGGACCAAAGATCAGGGATGTGGGAAGCCAACATGCTCCATCCTTCTTTCTCCCGACATCTGCTGTTAGAAGAGAATCTGGTGACCCTTCTGCATTCGGTGGATTTGGCTGACATTTACCTAATGTGTATATCATAATAACAAAGGGAAACAAAAAATAATTGAATTAATAATTAAATATGGAAACTTGACGTTAGAAAACTTTTGACATGTCACAGGCACCGGCATCGGCACCATTCTTAATGGGATTGAATGAGGCACCAGATGGAGGCAAAAGTTGGATCTTTTGCATCCAGCATCCAACCCATTACGCCATAGGCTGACATGAGGCATGACACTTGACCTATGGACCATCCGGCATATTGACATCTAGCGTGGATTCATTGGACACTGGATGGCAAATAGGTTGGATGTTTCAGATATGTGAATGAGCCTTTAAAAGGGTGTCTTGACAATTGACTGATCCCTGATGGGACCCTCAAAGCTAAAGGGCAACTATGAGCTGGTTAGACAATGTTATTTGCTGATAGCTCCTTATTGTGCAGGAAGCGCCCAAGATGAAGGTGGGTCTTTTATCTTCATCCTTGTCGCCATTTCTGTGCACTTTTCTTCATGGTTCGGTAAGACCGCTTGGAGCACTGGGGCACTGTTAGGAGCACAGCCCCATCCCCATGGTGTCGATCCGCCCCCGGCCAACCCCTTCTAATGATAAATCAATAAAGCAGGTCAGTCAGGGGCAGACTGGATCAGCACTATGAGGAATGGGCAGTGCTCCTAACGGTCTTACTGGAGCGAGGCGTAAATTACGTAAAGTGCACGGGAAATGCACCGAGGATGACAGTAAGAGACATATCTTCATTCTCTGTGCCCTCTGTGCAATAGGGAGCTATCAGCAGGTTAGGAAGGGAACAATCACAGAAAAGAAGGAAAAACAGACTATTTACATATCTAATTGAGTTATTGCTTTAAAGACGTAGTTCCACAATTTTTTTTTTCTCATATAATACCACTATTCCTGCTGTGTCATCTGTTTCACCCCAGCTCTGCTGCATCCACACATTTCATAACTGCATCTGAATCATGTGACCTCTGATCAGCCACCATCTTAAAGGGGTATTCCACTCAAACATAACTTTTGATATGTTGCTGCCCATGGTGAGCCTAACAATTCCTTCCATACTTGTTACTATGTATTCAGTCTCCTTCCCTGACTTCTCAGCTGCTGCTTTCTGCTGAAAACACAAAAATATGTGTGGGAGCTTTTCTCTCTGTCTCCCCCTCCTCCCCCCTCCCTTCTGAGATGGCTGTCGTAAACAAGCCCCTGGCAGGCTGTATCTGTATTCTTTGTAATGCTGGGAGTGGTTTTATCACAGTGAGTGAGGCCATGTTCACGCAACGTATAATTTACATAAATCACGGCCGTTGTTGCAAGTTGTATTTGAATGAATGGAATCCCTGCAGGAGCGTATACACATAGTATACGCTCCAGTCGGGATTCCAACAGGCCGCCCGAAAAACTGACATGTCAGTTTTGTGCGGCCGCTATTCATTGAATAGCAGCCACACACACATGTCAGTTAACACAATGGAGTGTGCGCCTCCGGCATCTGTGTGCACCCGCATCCCATTTTAACAGAAATGAAGACCATCTGGCCGCTACTGCAGTACTGGCCGGGATGATCTTCACTGACACTGACCATTCTGTGACACGGCCGGGTCACAGAACTGACGGTGTCATACATAGTGTGAACCCGGCCTTAGAAAGAAGCTACAATGTTGCAGATACAGCAGGCCAGGGGCTTGTTTACATCAGCTGTCTCAGAATGGAGGGGTAGGAGAGGGAGACAGACAGAAAAACTCACACACAGATTTTTGTGTCTTCAGCAGAAAGCAGCAGCTCAGAAGTGGGAGAAGGAGACTGAATAGCTGATAACAAGTATGGAAGGAATTGTTAGTCTCAGTATGGGCTGCAACATATCAAAAGTTATGTTTGAGTGGAATACCCCTTTAAATTTCAGATTCCAAACAGCATCCTCTCCCTTACATTTCTGCTATCAATTCCATGATGCATCAGTACAGCATCACATGGGCAGCCAGAGTTAGTACTGGGAGGGAAGTGTAACAGTGTAAGGATCCTCATTTTTCTATACATCTCTTAATAAGCTAAGAGAACTGTAAATATAAAGTCAGGAGGTTAAATTGTCATTGGAACTGCATAATTATCATCACCAACTTGTATGGGAGTTTTGTGAAAGAGTCCACACAAAAGAGCACACACAAACACATGTAATTTCCTGGGGGGTCACCGTGAGATCACATGACCCGACTGAAAGCTAGGATTCCAGGAATTTTCAGATAGAAAGGAACAAGTATACGAGCTGAATTATATCTATTGGCTGACTAGCTACATAATGAAGAATAATAAAAAGATATGAGAATGCTTCTTTAACCTACACCCACTCCTTAATAAAAAAAAAAAAAACTGTTGTTGCTAAACTTCTGTTCTACTTGCAGAGAAAGGAGAAACTAATTGATTAACCTCTTATATGTTATAATAAACAGTTATGGTGCTGTAATAAAGCCTCAGCGGAAAGAGACATATATGCAAGAGACATATATGCAAGAGAGATATGTGCAAGACTTTTCTGGGACCGGCGTGCGGAAATCATAAGACATCAAGGGGCTTCCCCCATATACATTAGATCATTGCCAGAACTGGCAGGTTTGGCTGACAATTATCTGACATATTTGACCAACCCAATTTTAGCTTTACTAGTGTGGAGGAGCTATGAATGGAGCTATGGATTATTATTATTATTATTATTATTATTTTTATTTTTTTTGTATTTTATGTGGATTTCTCCTAATATAACAGGTAGAATTAATGATTTGTTATAGGAATATTATAAAACATGCAAGTCTTCTACTGAGACTTCTATTTAGGTCCCATTGATATTTATGGGATTTTATTGGTCTTACAACATCTAATAGAAGTATATGGTGTATATGGATTTGTAGGGACACCATATATGAGAATGTCTGTTATTACACATGGTAAAACAGTGAGATGTACATACAATGAATACTTGAAGGAAGTTTCTCTTTAAGAAGATAAAACCTATTCCGGATCACCAGATTTTACTATAATTGCTTCATTGCTAGACAGATAAATGAATGATAGACAGACAGACAGACAGATAGCTAGCTAGATAGATGATACAAGATAGATCATAGGTAGGAGATAGATAATACAAGATAGATGATAAATAGACATAGATATTAGATAGATAGTTAGATAGATAATACAAGATAGGTGATAGACATACTGTACATAGATATTAGATAGATAGATGATACAAGATAGATGATACATAGACATACATAGATATTAGATAGATCGTTAGATAATACAAGATAGGTGATAGAGAGACATACTGTACATAGATATTAGATAGATAGATGATACAAGATAGATGATACATAGACATACATAGATATTAGATAGAAAGAGAGATAGATGATACAAGATAGATCATAGGTAGGAGATAGATAATACAAGATAGATGATACATTGACATACATAGATATTAGATAGATCTTTAGATAGATAATACAAGATAGGTGATAGATAGACATACTGTACATAGATATTAGATAGATGATACATAGACATACATAAATATTAGATAGATAAATAGATTGATACAGTAGATAGATGATACAAGATCAGTAGTGGATTATAATATGGGTGCCCGGGGCCCTGAACTCCTGGGGGGCCCATGACCACCCAAAAAGACTTATACTTTCAGCGGTGTACTGTCTCCTGGCTACACTTCCGCCATGATTTGCAAAAATCACAGTTTTTTTTTATGGCAATTTTGCACAAATCAGGACATCATGACATTATCTGTCCTGTACTATGAACGCCAGGCTAGTGCTGCCATATTACAGTGGGGTGAGGGGCCCAGGCTTGGTGAACAGCCCTGGGTCTATGGTAAAGTTAATCCGCCCCTGTACAAGATAGATCATAGGTAGGAGATAGATAATACAAGATAGGTGATAGATATACATACTGTACATAGATATTAGATAGATGATACAAGATAGGTGATAGACATACTGTACATAGATATTAGATAGATAGATGATACAAGATAGATGATACATAGGCATACCTAGATATTAGAAAGATAAATAGATAGATAGATGATACAAGATAGATAATAGACAAACATAGATATTAGATAGATAGATGATACAAGATAGATGATAGACATACATAGATATTAGATAGATAGGTGATACAAGATAGATGATAGATATATAGATGATACAAGGTAGATAATAGATAACTCAATTATAGATACATAGATATTAGATAGATGATGGATACATATGAGATAGATAGATAGATAGGAGATAGATGGATGATAGACATACATAGATATTAGATAGATGATACAAGATAGATGATAGATAGATAGACATACACGCATATATAGATATTGGATAGATAATACAAGATAGGTGATATATATACATAGATATTAGATAGGTAGATAATACAAGATAGGTGATAGATATACATACTGTACATAGATATTAGATAAATGATACAAGATAGATGATAGACATACATAGATATTAGATAGATGATACAGGATAGATGATACATGGACATACATAGATATTAGATAGATGATACAAGATAGATTATAGATAAATAAATGATAGATGGGCATACATAGATATTAGATAGATGATGGATACATATGTGATAGATAGCTAGATGGGAGATAAATAGGAGATAGATAGATGGGATATAGTTAGATAATAAGTAGATAGATCAATCGATCTGAGCAATCTGTGCTGGGAACATTTAACAAGGGACAGATTTTTAACATTAAACAACTGGGTCAGGTCAGTTCCAAAACTACAGATCCTATAGGATGTTCCCAGTATATTGTCCAGGTAAAGACAACAAATCACCCAGTAACAGGGTGATATGTGCTCAGGGATTGTTGGTGTATGTACAGAGCAAAGCCTAGACTTTCTGATCTAATCCCTCTAAAGAGCTACTATGGCATTCATCACTATAGAAGGCTAAGGCTGGTTTTCATAAAGGAGTCTAAAGCTTGCTATGTATGGGGTTGTGTAGTCACAGACTGGTAAGAGGACTAATGTCTGTAGAAAGGATATGTGAGCAGAACTGGACCATGGAGCAAGGAAGAAAGTGGCCTGGTGTGATGAATACATAATCTATTACATTGTCTAGTCAGGTGTGTGTGTTACCTGTAACAGCCATTACACCAGGTTGTAGGATGTGATGCCAGGAGCTATGCCTTGGGCAATGTTCTATTACAACATTCATGTGGATGTAACTACATAAACCACCAACCAGAACAGTGTGATACCAATAATATAAACAATAATAAGTCAGAGGATAACCATGCTGCGAACATTAATAAATAGGAAATAGGAAGACTTGTAACTGATAGATATTACTTGATCAGTCAATCAATCAATAATGTTATTATTACTAATACTTAGATAATTATTTAGATAACAATAATAAAAACAATATAATATTATTATTTATGATAATAATAATAATAATAATAATAACAACATAAATTGCATTTTAAACCATCATCATCGTCACCAACAACAGCATGTGGGGGAATTCAGCACTAGTGATGAGTGAACTTACGAACGTGACGCTAATTGTTCGTGTTTGCCGATCACAAACACCTTGGGGGAGATTTATCAAACATGGAGTAAAGTGAAACTGGCTCAGTTGCCCCTAGCAACCAATCAGATTCCACCTTTCATTCCTCACAGACTCTTTGAGAAATGAAAGGTGGGATCTGATTGGTTGCTAGGGGCAACTGAGCCAGTTTTACTTTACGCCATGTTTGATAAATCTCCCCCTTTGTTCGATGGTCGGGATAATTTTCGAACATATTCAAACTTGCGACGAACGCCACTGCGTAGTTTTCGTTTTGCGCCTGATAATCTGTACGCATGTGCCTAACTCTAGACCTAAATGTACGCGATCTGTACACAACTTCGTAATTTACGCTTTGCACCTAATAATCTGTATTCATGTGCGTAGACCAAAACGTACGCTTCTACTATACATTCGTTATTTGTTCATGAATGTTCGTCGAACACGAACCGATCACGTTTTATGTTCTTGTTCGGGATCCGGATGTTCGCTCATCGCTATTCAGCCCTTCATTAATCTATAGGCTATGTTCACACGTATGTTTTCGTAAAATTATGGCCATTGTTGCTGCAGTACCAGCCTGGGATGATCTTTGCAGAGACCGGCCACTCCATATCTCGGCCGGGTCACGGAAAGGCCAGTCTCTTACGCCATGTGAACATGGCCATAGGATGTAAAACACTATATAACCAATATATAAAATACAAGTTTTACAAAATTTAAATTATATACAATACAATATATAAAATACAAATATATAAAACATATACAATACAATATATAAAATACAAAGGCTAATGACAAATAACAGGTCAGCTGCACATTTGCCCATCTGGAAAAATCAAGTGATAGCACAAATAACATATAAAACACTAACAATATTTGTATTGCTTCTGAGGGATAATGTTTATGCAGTAAATAGAGTGGTGGTATTATGGGGGGAGGGGATGTGAAGACTGTATAAAATCCTATAGTAAAGTAAAGGGCATATTATTAGAAGACGAGAAGTAAGATTGCAGCAGCTGCTGGTGACTCTGCCTCCATCCTATGCTTGGTTACATAGTAAAAAAAAGATCTAATTTCTATCAGGATTACAATACAGTCTACAGATTGCAGCCAACTCAATGGAGAAGTCAACTCCAGCAGCCGCAGCACCTTGCATGACTAATAGGCCATCATGGAGATGGAGGGAAGATTGGGAGAGGTGAGGGGTAATAGATAAATAGAAGGATAACGAGATGCTGGGAGCTGCTCTATCAGGTAGACAGGATTAATAAAAGGGATAAATAATGACATACACTATGGAGAAGTGATAAGTAATGAGGATGTGAAATGAGCTTTTCAGAGAGGCCGAGATGGGAAAAATGATAAGAGGCAGATGAGAGAGAGCAGAATTAACCACTTCAGAGCAACGTGCAGAGAAAGGGGCTGCAAAAGAGGAGCTTGCAGGGCGGAAGGGACTCGGCATCTAAGGGGTTAACCCAAGAGAGGCACACAAAGGAGAAACAGAGGGGAAACTCTCATACATTGTGATTTTTATTTTTTAGCTTGTGATAAAGAAAATCCCTTTATCCCTTTCTCAATCAGGAAGGCAAAGGGTTAAGGTCGACATTGCATGGGGTAATGACTGTACAACGACAAGCAAATAGTGTATATGTATAATAGGATCAGCGGCTTATGGGGGAATTTATAAGTAGTGATATTGTGCAGGAAAATGGAGGAAGGAACAGCTCATACAAGACACCCAAAGGCTGTGGATGTGTCCTGTGTATATGTGTCCTCTGTGTGTGTCCTGTGTGTGTCCCATCTATATATGTCCTCTGTGTGTGTCCTGTGTGTATGTCCTGTGTGTGTGTCCTGTGTATATGTGTCCTGTGTATATGTGTCCTCTGTGTGTGTCCTTTGTGTATGTCCTGTGTGTGTGTCCCCTGTATATGTGTCCTTTGTGTATGTCCTGTGTGTTTGTCCTCTGTATATGTGTCCTCTGTGTGTGTCCTGTGTGTATGTCCTGTGTGTGTGTCCTGTGTATATGTGTCCTGTGTATATGTGTCCTCTGTGTGTGTCCTTTGTGTATGTCCTGTGTGTGTGTCCCCTGTATATGTGTCCTCTGTGTGTGTCCTGTGTGTGTGTCCTGTGTATATGTGTCCTGTGTATATGTGTCCTCTGTGTGTGTCCTTTGTGTATGTCCTGTGTGTGTGTCCCCCGTATATGTGTCCCCTGTATATGTGTCCTGTGTATATGTGTCCTCTGTGTGTGTCCTGTGTGTGTGTCCCATGTATATGTGTCCTGTGTGTGTGTGTCCCATGTATATGTGTCTTGTGTGTGTGTCCCATGTACATGTGTCCTGTGTGTGTGTGTCCTGTGTGTGTGTCCCTCTGTGTGTGTCCTGTGTGTGTCCCGTGTATATGTGTCCTCTGTGTGTGTCGTGTGTTTGTGTCCCGTGTATATAAGTCCTGTGTGTGTCCTGTGTGTGTGTACCGTGTATGTGTCCTGTGTATGTGTCCTGTGTGTGTCTCCTGTGTGTGTGTCCCTTGTATATGTGCCCTGTATGTGGGCCCTGTGTGTGCGCCCATGTATGTGTCCTGTGTGTGTGCCCCGTGTATGTGTCCTGTGTGTGTGCCCCGTGTATGTGTCCTGTGTTTGTGTCCTGTGTGTGAGTCCTGTATATGTGTCCTGTGTATGTGTACCGTGTATATGTACCGTGTATATGTGTCCTGTGTGTGTCCCATGTATATGTGTCCTGTGTGTGTGCCCCGTGTATGTGTCCTGTGTTTGTGTCCTGTATGTGTGTCCTGTGTGTGTGTCCCGTGTATATGTGCCCTGTGTGTGCCCCGTGTATGTGTCCCGTGTATATGTGTCCTGTGTGTGTGTCCCGTGTATATGTGCCCTGTGTGTGTGTCCCGTGTGTGTGTCCTGTGTATGTGTCCCGTGTATACGTGTCCTGTGTGTGTGTCCCGTGTATATGTGCCCTGTGTGTGCCCCGTGTATGTGTCCTGTGTGTGTGTCCTGTGTGTGTGTGTCCCGTGTGTGTGTCCTGTGTATGTGTCTAGAGAGGGAGATAGATAGATAGGAGATAAATAGATGGATAGATAGATAGGAGGTAAAGATATAGATATATAGATAGATAGATAGATAGGAGATAAATAGATGGATAGATAGGAGATAAAGAGATAGATAGATAGATAGATAATAAATAGATAGATAGATAGATAGATAGATAGATAGATAGATAGATAGATAGATAGGAGATAGATAGATAGATAAATAGGAGATAGATAGATAGATAGATAGATAGATAGATAGATAGATAGGAGATAGATAGATAGATAGATAGGAGATAGATAGATAGATAGATAGATAGGAGATAGATAGATCCTATGTATGATAAATAAATAGATGTATACATAGGATAGGATGAATAAATAGACTAAATAATGATAGATCAATAGATAAATAAATAAATAAATAAATAAAAACATACTATAGTTAAAAGATTGTGAAGTGTACAATATACAATGTATAATGTATTGCTGATTATATGGATGTAAAGTGATAAATAAACAAATAATTAAATAAATAATAAATAATATATACTGTAGGATGTTTAGCAGGAAGTCACACATAAGTAAAGTGATGCAGATGCCAGGGGATATATAGGAAACCTACATGACATCAGGCTGTGATGCATATGTGGAGGAGGGGGATGTTTCTGCACAACATGACATAATGTTAGGGGTGCACATGTTGGTAAAATCTTGTAGGAATCTGGTACTATCAGGTATGAGAATTAACACCTCCACTACATTATGTAACAATATCATGTCCCCTGTGTCATTATATGTTTCGTTAAATGTTTATGTTGATAATGTTTGTGTTACATAAACTATACACACGAGTGATACATGGTATAATGTGATGTACAGACCAGGGACTGGTATAAATGGTATATTAAGTATAAGGATGTGTATGTATGTAGCTGTATAGAGTGGGGATGTAGATATACATGAAGTGATGTGTTGTACAGTTTGGTATAGGGATGTGTACGTATGTATAAAGATGTATAGAGCTGGTGTGTAAATGAACATGATACTGTACAGTATAGTATAGGGATGTGTAGGTACTGTATGTTGGTGTATAGAGCTGGTGTGTATATGCACATGTTGTAAGGTAGAGTATATGGATGTGTATGTAGGTGTATGAAGTCGATAAGTAGATGGACATGATGTGATGTACAGTATAGGCGTGCGTATGTATGTATGTAGATGCATAGAGCTGGTATGTAGGTGCACATGTTGTAATGTAGAATATAGGGAAGTGTATGTATGTGGGTGTATGAAGTCGATATATAAATGCATATGGTGTGATGTACAGTATAGGTGTGCGTATGTGTGTATGTAGACAGATAATTTCGGTATGTAGATACACATTTTGTGATGCACATTATGTATGTGTATGTATATGGGTGCATAGAGTCAGTATGTAGATTTTCGTGATGTGATGTACAGTAGAGGGATGTGTATGTATGAAGGTATATAGAGTCGGTATATAGATGCACATGAAGTACAGTATAGGGATGTCTATTTATGTGGGTGTATAGAGTCAGTATGTAGATGGACATGATGCAATGTACAGTATAGGTATGTGTATGTATGTATATGTGTAGGTGCATAGTGTCAGTAAGTAGATGGACATGATGCGATGTACAGTATAGGTATGTGTATGTATATGTGTATGTATGTAGGTGCATAGTGTCAGTATGTAGATGGACATGATGCGATGTACATTATAGGTATGTGTATGTATGTATATGTGTATGTAGGTGCATAGAGTCGGTATGTAGATGGACATGATGCAATGTGATGTACAGTATAGGGACGTATATGTATGTAGATGCATAGTCGGTATGTAGATGGACATGATGTGATGTACAGTTTAGGTATGTGTATGTATGTATATGTGTATGTATGTAGGTGCATAGTGTCAATATGTAGATGGCCATGATGCGATGTACAATATAAGGATGTTTATGTATGTATGTATATATGTATGTATGTAGATGCATAGAGTCGGTATGTAGATACACAATGCAGTGTGATGTACAGTATAGGGATGTGTATTATGTACAGGTGTATGGAGTTGTTATGTAAGATGCACATGATGTGATGTACAGTAGAGGGATATGTATGTATGTATATATGTATGTATGTATGTAGATGCATAGAGTCGGTATATAGATACACATGAAGTGATGTAATGTACAGTATAGGGATGTGTGTGTACAGTATGTATATATGTATGTAGATGCACAGAGTCAGTATGTAGATACACATGATGCGATGTGATGTACAGTTTCGGGATGTGTATTATGTAGGTGTATGGAGTCGTTATGTAACATGCACATGATGTACAGTAGAGGGATGTGTATGTATGAAAGTGTATAGAGCCGGTATATAGATGCACATGTTGTAATGTAGAGTATAGGGAAGTGTATGTATGTAGGTGTATGAAGTACAGTATAGCGAGGTATATGTATGCAGGTATATAGAGACGGTATGTAGATGCATATACAGTACTAGAAGGCGCAGATATGTGTATGTACATGATATAACAGACTCCTGTGCTGTATGTGAGTGTATGAGTGAGTGTTTGTTTGTTTGTGTGCTGGCAGGGAGGGGAGGGCTGTGCAGGAAAACGTGTCTGTATCTGCGGGGTAATGAATGGGGTCCTCACTAATAATTACACCCCCAGCACATGGGATTTGGCGTCTGCGGGTCCCCCCTCTCATTTGCTAAATAAATGTATTTCATAAGTCAACTTCTCCAAACAAGAGACAATTATAGCGAAGAGGCGCAGATGATGGGACCTGCAAACTCGCAGCACCCAGGATCTCATCCACAGCCAGTAGCGGATTATAACAGGTCTTTTTCGGGCGGTAGCCCGGGGCCCTGAGCTCCTGGGGGGCCCATGGCCACCAAAACAGACTTATACTTTCAGTGGTGTATTGTCCCTGGCTACAGTTCTGCCATGATTTGCAAATAATCGCTGCTTTTTTACCTCTATTTTGCATAAATCAGGGCATCATGACATTATCTACTCTTTACCATGAACACCAAGCTAGTGTTACCATAGTTACAGTAGGGTGGAGAGGCCCAGGCCTGGTGAAGAGCCCGGGGCCTATGGTAAATTTAATCCGTCCCTGCCCACAGCTCCTACTAAATAAGACAGTCATTCTAGTCGTTTAGAAATTCATTAAACATATACATAAACTAATACATACGCAAAAATTTTTTAAATTATATATATATATATATATATATATATATATATATAAAATTACATCTAGGACTGTTGTTATTATTTATCAGTTTGGAATGTTTTTTGTTTGAAATTTTCAAATGTCTAAGCTGTGCCCGTTAGGACCGGCGCTGGAGCAGTTTTTGCACCATTCGGCCGCCTTGCGCCTTCTAAAGAGGTTGCATTACACAGTGGGCACTATGATTGTTGGTGTGCACATCTGTTATACCTCTGCTGCTCGGTCTGTCATCCTTTACTCTGTGTTCCTGTAATTACCTGCAATCTCTCTGTCACATTCTGCACTCTTCCTGCCGCACTACACTAAACCGCAACCTTCCATATATATTTATATACCACACAATAGAAAGACAACGTCACAGAAGTAACCAACCACATTACCTTTGTGATAGAGATGAGCTGATCCAGGAGCTATGGAGTCTGTCATAGCCAGTGTGGATCATCATACTTCACAATGTGTAAATGCTGAAATATCTCCCACACTGACTAAACAATTAAAGGGATGGTTTATGTGGGCGAGTGTGACAGCCAAGGTAACCAAAGATAGATACAAACATACACACGCACACACACACACACACACACACACACACATACATACACAGCTATGATGGCCATAGATATATACAAATATACAAATACAAACAAACACATACATACATACATACTTACATACAGTACTCAGCCATGAGGGCCATAGATAGATACAAATATACATACACAAACCCATACATACATATACACATAGACATGATGACCAAACATAGATATAAAGAGACATAGATGATGAATAGACTCAAGTGCACAAGTATGTGTGCATGCATATATATATATATATATATATATATACATACACTGTATATATATATATATATATATATATATATTGTATATGCATAGAAATATAGGTGTAGAATACATGTCATTGTAAAGTATAAAACTAGCTCCATCTACATATCATCTATCTATCTATCTATCTATCTATCTCCTATCTCCTCTATCTATTATCATCTATCTCCTATCTATCTCCTATCTATCTATTATCTATCTATCTATCTATCTATCTATCTATCTATCTATCTATCTATCTTTCTCCTTTCTATCTATCTATCTATCTATCTCCTATCTATCTATCTATCTATCTCCTATCTATCTATCTATCTATCTATCTATCTCCTATCTATCTATCTATCTATCTATCTCCTATCTATCTATCTATCTATCTATCTATCTATCTATCTATCTATCGCCTCTCTCTAATCTATCAATTTATCAATCCTGCTTTACACTCTCTAACACTAAGCTCCTAACCATCCAGTATATAACTCTCTATTCCCTAATTTCCCATCTACTCTGACCGCTATGATTTCTGCACCCCAGTCCCTCTATATTATTAGAGTCATATAAGGCCCGAGCACACAAAGGAGAACCATGAGGCACAACTAATAACAATAACTCCTGCCTCTCCTCCACCCTCCAGAGTCTGTGAGTGTAAAAACAGGGCCTGGAGACATGCAGGATCCAGCCAGTGGGTGCCCATTCAGCGGGGATTTTTCCCATAGGCACAGCATGGGAGAAACCCTCAGGATGAATAGATTTAGGAATGAGGCGTAAACTTGGAGAGCACCTTTTAGGGAGTAGTGAATACCGCATGACGGAGTCCTGCCTGCAAGGGCTGAGGCCCTGGACCTGCTCTATTCTCTATTGAAGTCATTAGGTCTGTTCAGTGAATTATCAGGCTAAATATAAGGTAGGTTCTCAGGATAATATTGACATCCAGCAAATGGGATTTTGTCAAACAAATTACTGGACCTGGAATAAAGTTTGTATTGTAATGACTGTCCCCCCCCCCCCCCTATATGAACATTACACTGTAAAGAAGGTATCCATATCCCCAGCCAGTCTACTGTAACTAGAAACAGTGTGAAGAGTCACTTCCTATACTCTTCTAGGGCTTCAAGAGGTTCTTACTCCGCACAAAGAGAACAAAAAAGGGCAAATCCAATGTAATTTTTCATCTGAGAGCATTGTTTGTTTAAAGAGGCTGCGGCCCCCGTAGTTGATAGCAGGAAATTTACATCAAAACCTGACCGCTTTATGTGGATTTATTTATTTAACCAATGGACCTTTTGCTTAAAAGGTTTGTATTCGTTTTTTTTTTTCTTTTTTTTTCCCCCCAGATCTTTCCCACAAGTGATGTGTTACTAAATATAATGGCATTTTCCTGCAATTAAGTAGATTATCTACAAGACTGCGCAAGATGCATGTAAAAAAAAGCGTTACTCAGACTAATTTCACCCGGTTTGTGGCTCGGAATATTTAATAGAAGACTGGGAGATAAAGTTTTAGAGTCATTACAGAAGGTGGGAAGTAGTAGGAGACAATTTAATTTTTATTTTTTATTTTTTCAAATTAACTGGTGTCAGAAAGTTATATAGATTTGGAATTTTATTCTGTTTAAAAAATCTCAAGTCTTCCCATACTTATCAGCTGCTTTATGTTCTGCAGGAAGTGGGGTATTCTTTCCAGTCTGACACAGTGCTCTCTGCTGCCACCTTTGTCCATGACAGGAGAGGTTCTATATGGATTTGCTGCTGCTCTCGACAGTTCCTGTCATGGACAGAGGTGGCAGCAGAGAGCACTGTGTCAGACGGGAAAGAACCCACCACTTCTTGCAGGGCATAAAGCAGCTGAAGGGCTGGAAGACTTGAGATTTTTTAAATAGAGGTAAATTACAAATCCTACATAACTTTCAGACACCAGTTGATTTGAAAGATAAGAAAAATTGCTGGAGTACCCCTTTAAAGGAATACAGCCTATTTGTTGTTCACCAGGCACAGCTCTGTACATTTTGTAGTGGTCGTACTTGGTACTGCAGCTTTGTCCAGTTTAGTCTTATTAAAGTGGCTGAGACTGAGCTACTGTATGGGGGCTAAATCGTAATATTGTATCAAGCTAAATCGTAATATTTTTTGCCGTAAAATGGGCAGATGCGAATACATTCTTTCACAAATGCCTGTTTTGCAAATAAATTTTTTGCATCTGGCAATTTTATGCGCGTTGAACTGGAGGGGGCAGAACAGGGGGCATGGACTTTGGGTCTGTTAAATTCACAAATTTTTGCACGGAAAAATTATAAGGAAACCTACACCAGGTCTGAGTCATGTATGTAGAGACTGTGCGCCTCTTTATAAATCTGCAAACCTTCAGTGCTGCGGGGACTTTTTTTTTTAAGCCAGGCGCAAAAGCACTGAACTTAAAAAATGGCCCCTTATGTGTTTAATCAGGCAAATGTATAGAGTTGTATAGAATAGAGTTGTATAGAGTTGTAACTGGTACTGAAAAGGATGCGGTACTCACCTAAACGCCATGACCCCTTCAGGTAGCTCATCTAAGGGATGCTGGTTACAAGACTCCCATCAATCCAACATTTAAGGCCAATCCTATGGATGTGTCCTTGATATTAAACTCACAGAAAAGGCCCTAAGGCAATGTTCACACGTCGTTCTTTGTTTTTAAAAGAACGGACGCCGATTGTAATGAAATCAGCGTCAGTTCTTTTCTGCGGGGGCAGCATTGCATTGTTACTTTAACGACAGTTCTTTAGAAATAATAAACATGCCTGTTATTTCCGGAAACAGTAAATGTTCCCACAATGTAAAGTATGGCGTCGGCCATACTTTACATTGTAGTCAAAGGATAATTAAATTGCGGACACACCCAACGGTGCCCGCAATTCAATTGTAAAAAGATAATGTTCCTGCGGCCGATACAACAGTGTCAGCTGCAGGGACGTGCTGAATGCCACCCAGTGACCGGCAGTATAACACCGTCCATTGCTATGCAACGGACAGTGTTATACATTGTGTGAACATAGTCTAATGGTTTGAGCAATTAAAGCTTATTCTGATTTTACTCTCTGTCTCTGTTCTTTGCAGTTTTCAAGATTCAACAGAAACCTTGATGACTTATATTCTGTGATTATTATACAGCCACATTAGATCTAAGGCACTAAACCTCTAAAAAAAATGCTGGAAATATTTCCATTTGTATTATATAATAAACTACTGGAACTGTACTACCCCCTTAACCTTCAACCTGCAGCAATGTAATGTAGCATGGTGACCTTTAGGGAATTCATGTGTGTAAATGATATAGTAACACTACACATATTCAAGTACTATATAAGTAGAACATGGGACTAGGCCATATGGTAAGTACGGCATAGAATAAGTGATGTCTGGGCACGGAGCCTGTCTTAAATAATTGACTATTTGTCGTATACGTCGTCTATATAGCTGGCCAAAGATATGATGGTATCTGTTCAATTGTACCTTTGCAGGATTGTTTCGCATGAACAGAAAATCCTGGTCCTGGAAAGAAATTGTAGCAATGCAAGAAGATTTTACTCACACTTGATTGCCTGCTGAAAATCCAACGTGTGACTGCGCTATGCAGCAAATCCTCCATCAGGACTCATCAGATACACGTTATAATCACACAATTAACAATCAGCTTTGTAATGTGTCTGATGCATTTCCCTAATAATTTCAAGAATTGTATCCAATCCTTGTGGACTTAAAACGTGATCATTTATGAAGTCTATTGCCAGCCTTATGTTCATGTTTCAGATATGCACATCATTGGGGTCTTCATTAATTATTGCAGTCTATTGGTAGTCAGTGTTTAATATTTATAGCTTGGAGTTACAATGACACAACCTTCCTGGTATATATGGCACTGATCTTGCAGAAGGAGGTATGCTGGAAGCTAGAGATGCATCCATCTTCTCCAGGCTACGGGATTCAATTGCTGAGCACTATAAAAAGTTCATTCTCGGCACTCACCATTTCATGCTTCAAAAATGTATTGTAGAAAAAAATTCATTGCAATAAATACAACGGCAACAGGACGTTTCGGTTGTCAGTTGAGGAAGGCTTGACGCCGAAACGTCCTGTTGCCTTTGTATTTATTGCAAAGAATTTCTTTCTACAATAAATTTTTGAAGCATGAAATGGTGAGTGCCGAGAATGAACTTTTTACAGTGCTATGGGAATTTTTTCCTTCTACGAGCACCACCCTTGCCACCTGAACAAACTATTTCAATTGCTGAGCAGGCACGAACCCGAACTTACTGTAAGGTCGGCCAATTTTACTGTAGGCCGCTGTATTTATTTTAAACTATGGATTTTCAGCATGTAAACACATCCATAGCAAATTAATTCAACCAGCAATAGTCATCTGTAAACTATTCTGAAGTTCTTGTATAGTTTCTTCAAGGAATTAGTTTGGAAGTAAAAAAAAAAATAGACACCCAGTCGGATCTTAAAATGGATGACTCAGACATCCTATCATATAGAAATAATGATGTCACCTAGGTCCCTTTAATGAGAAGTTATTTCAGTGTATTGTTTATTATTGCACCCAGGTCTCAGGACGTCTGCATATCTGCAGCTGATGACAGCTCAAGGTGTGACTTCCCAGGGGGATATCTGAATGGGACACCAGCAGAATACACGCATTCTTCAAGACTCCTTTTGCCCTTGTATTGGAAGGAGAATGGAAGCCAAACAAGCCCAAGTTGGTTGCCTGGGGTCTAAACATGAGTTTCTCTCCTCTGGAACAGAAAAACCTTCTTTGTCAAACCTGTTAGTGCTTTTGTTCTAGGAATAAAAGCTAAAGACAACTTGCACAGCCTGAGCTGGGAACTCTGCCTTAAATCCGGACCTGACACTATTCACAAGCTCTTGACGAGGACAAAAAAGGGGAAATTAGGCCTAAAATCTAGCAGGCAGATGTCCAGGGTTAAAACAGGTTATTTGTTAATTGCTTTTGTGTTTTGAAGGGGAGGGAATGAAGGACCAAGGAAGAGACCTGTTAGGAAAATAATAAAGTACAAAAAGTTAGCACTCCAAATGCCATGTGATTCATTTCAGACTGATTCATATTTCTGCCCATTAATATGGATGAGTTAAAAGAGGCACAAGGATACCAATCAGAAGGGACAAAGGTGCAGCAGCCATCAATGACTATGTTTTTTTTTTTTTTTTTTTTTTTTAATCTAAATCAATATCCTGGAACCAATTAGTTTTTTTTTTAGTATTTGGTTTAAATTATTTATTCATTTGTTTGTTTATTTATTTATATATTTATTTATTCATTCATTCATTTATTTATTTATATATATATATATATATATATATATATATATATATATATATATATATATTGATTAATTAATTAAAAGCAGATGTAAGCAAATGTTATTATTCTAAATAAATAAAAATAAACATAAACAAATACATAAATAAACAAACACAAACCTAAATAAACAAGAAATAAGTAATTGGGAAAATGAGCTTGATTTTTAGGTGTAAAAAAAAGTTGCAACGTTTTGCAACAGCCTCATTTTGTTCGAAATGTTATATTTTATATTTCATTTTTTTAGACCAGTGTTGAAATTGACTATAATACAAATGTTAAGAATTTAAAGTAAAAATAGATTACCGATTTTGTTGTCATTTATCGGGCATTGAAGTTATAAAATAATTTTAAAAAAAATGTATCGCAATTTTTTTTAGTGTTTTGAGTCTGGCGATTGGTTCTGTCTATGTGCAGATATGCATAAAAATTGAAAAGTATGGTAGTTAAAATGTATGTCCCGTCTATCATTGTATTGTACAATATTCTCCAAAATACTGACAGCTTTGACCTTACAGTCATACAGTTGAACCAAACAACTAGAGATGAGCGAAGCTACAGTTAATTAAGGGCCAGTTCACACTGGAATCCTGCCATGCTCAGTGTGCTGCTGTAAGTGAATGAGAGGACACACACTTGTCCGCTGCCTCTCCGCTCAAAGAAGTAACATGTTACTTCTTTAAGCGGAGAGCGACGGCAGCGGATGAGCGTGCGCCCTCTCATTCACTTACAGCAGCACACTGAGCACAGCGGGATTCAGCGGCAGAGAGGTCCGCCACGGACTTACGCCCTGTTTACTCAGTGTGAACTGTAGGTTCACACTGAGGAATTCTCAAGCAATTGTAGAGGAAAGTTTTCTGTTGGAAACTCCTCGCCTATTTAGCTCTGACAGAATAGTAGCTGAATTTAAGCAGAAATCAAGCAGAATTTAAGCAGAATGCAAGCGAACTTCAAGCAGAATGTAAATAGAATTTAAGCTTCCATTGACTTCTACAGGATTCCTCTAGCAGAAAGAATTGCGCTCAAAGAATTGACATGTCAATTCTTTGGGCAGAAAGCAGATCAGCGGCAGAAAATTCTGCAATGTGAACAACAGAGCAGAAATCCCATTGAACACAATGGGACATTGCGCTGTACATATTTTACAGGAGGAATTTCAAGCTGAAATAAGAGCGGATTCCTCTTCAATTCCTTGCCTATTCCTCAGTGTGAGCCTACCCAAAGTTTGGGTTCGCAGTTTTGGGTTCTGGGTTTAGATAATCTCTTCCAACAACGCAGGTATGATCTGTTCAAAAAATGATCTAAGGACTTATTTTAAAGTATATGGACACCTTGCTTTGAACTTGCTATGGTGCAAAAAAACAATTTCTCCATAGTTTTTTTTTTTATTAAAAACTTTCCTTAGTTTCTCTTCTACAGCCTCTACAGTTTGCTCTGTGAAGTATGCTTAAATGATTCCCCTTTGCAAACAGCCTTCTGTTTATACTGTGAACTTCTGTATAACTCTCTTCCCCTCCCTGCTGCTATCTTTAAAGGGAACCTGTCACTGGGGACATGGGCACAGAGCCTGCCCAACCCCCCTGTTGCAGCTCCCGGATACTTACCCTTTCCGATGAGTCCCGTTCTTGGAGCCGGTACCGGGACGAAGATATCAGCGCCTGAAGCCGTGTGCGCGTGCCGCTGAGATGAGTCCGATGCCCATAGAAAATGCTCCATTCATTCTCTATGGGCGTCAGACTCATTTCAGCGGCGCGTGCGCATGGCTTTGGACACTGACATCTTCACCCCAGGACCAGCTCCAGAAACGGGACTCGTCGGAAAGGGTAAGTATCCAGGGGCTGCAACGGGGGTTGGGCGGGCTCTGTGCCCGCATCCCCGGTGACAGGTTCTCTTTAAGGCCATTTTCACGCCAGCATAATACAGATCCAAATATTTCTTGAAATATTTGGTGGCAATGTCTACTTTTTAATATATATTTGATATCCTCTGTTTGAATTATTTAACAACAATTTGATTTATAGTAGTTGTACATTTTTGGCTACCTAAAATTACTAGCAGGGAGAGTGTTGTCCAGCCACCTTAAGAGGTCATAGCGGGAAGCAAAGTTGATGTGCACTACATACATATATACAAAGGAGAACAATTGTGCTGTTTTAGATAACTTACATCCTTGTACTGTTTTTCTCCCCAGTGAACCTAAGCACGTCCTTGTTTCCTCTCCTTGGGGAACCTAGGAGGCCTCAGAATGGAAGTGGTTAGGAATTGGTATGGTGAGTTTATGGTGAGAGGCTGGACAACCAATTTCTTAAATGATCTGTATGCAGTAAGCTCTTCAACTCCCCCTACTGGTGGCTGCAGGCAGCCAATATTTTATCATGTCACTTTATTAGAGCTCAGTAACAGTAAAATGCAGGTCCAATGAATATTCAGACCATAGCCCAGACCTAAAAAAGATTTCATAGGCAGACAATATGCCTTTCTAGAAAGGATGTAACTCAACTTTTAAAAGCCAAAGTCATTGCTCAGTGTATCCTTCAAAACATCTGTGGTTAGAGCAACCTTTATTGATCATCTCTTCTCCATGAGAAACCGTGTGGTTGTCACATTTATAAATAGAACAGCAGTCACTATAGTATAGGGTATATGTGAATCTCATTAATGCTTCATGAAAGATTTAAAAGGTTAAAAATAAATAAATAAATAAAATAATAGGGTAATTAGCCATACATCTATTAATGTATGCTGTCACCGTGTTACATGCTGTCAATACCTGTTACTTAAAGATCACACGATTGGCTCGATGCATATTCAACATTTCGGCGGCCCTTCCCTAATACAAGCGGAGTGCCCGGTAAGGTTACACATGACACACGACAAGTTATATATTAGCAGCAATTCCAACATTAAGTGTGAAAGCTGTGACACAATCAATTAGCATTGCCTGTGAAATGAACTCACATTTACCTTATGTTGGATGCTCACGGTGCAGTGTTTGTAGAGATAACTAGTAGTTGGGCCAATAATATGACATACTAACCGTAACATTAAAACATAAAAAAATATGGTGGCATAAATGTTATATGTCTGATATTTATTGTCTCATGCCGACCCACCAAGGTTCCACAATGGACTCCACATGACCTCTGCAGGTGTCTTGTGGTATCTAGATCCAAGACACAGACTTGGAAACTTCATCATGGTCGTCAAACTATTCCTAAACAATAACACATGACATGGAGAGAAAGGAGCGGCTGCACATCCCACCTATGGCTGATACTAATGCCGCTAGGCCCATTTTAAAAACCAAAGCCAGGATGTCAGTATATAATTTGATCAAACCATATTGCCCCGTGTACCACGTGTCGGTCCCCTGGTTCACACGGGTCCCTACGCTGACTCCACACTGTGTCAGTCAGCGACCACCAACCCCGTAAAGCGTGCACATGCAGGGAATGGCCCTGCAACGCCAATGTCACAGGACAAAACCCAAAATGCCCCACCAAAACCCAGCCGGCACCACCGATGGGAAAGGCTGCCCCCAAACCACACAAATATGAATATGGTATTGCACTCACCACTGCTGCTGCAGACAGAATGGGAAAGACATAAGGTACTGACATGTGAGCACAGGTATATACTGCCAATTTGGGTCATGTGGGTCTTATGAAGGGGAGTGCCAGCTGCTCAGTGATGTTTTTTTGGTTAGGGACTCATGTGTATCAGAGACCTGCACGTTGGTACATGAGGCAATATGGTTTGATCAAATTACATACTAACCTCTGATGTTGGTTTTTAAATGTAGCTGAACAAGCTTTCGTGTCAACCATGGGTGCGATGTGCAGCCATTTCTATCTTTTTGGCTTGTGCTATTCCTGAACAATGCTTGCAGTGTGGCCGGGGCACTATCTTAATGCTGATAGATGCCACTACCGTTAGGGGATCCCACTGAGTAACTTGGTCTGTACAATGTTTAGGTAGATGGTACATACAGTAGCATAGTAACATGATGCCAGTAGCCAAGGTTTCTAGAAGAACATTTCCCTGAGCATCTCATTGTCCTCACATCTTCTGGTATAACCTAGTGACATATCTTTGCAGCAATTGCAGTTGCAATGTTCTGTGTGTGTGAATGTACCAGATGGGCTAGCTTTCATTCCCCAGGTGCATCAATAAGCCTTGGGTGCCCATGACTAAAGATGTTCGAACAGTGCTGATGTTCAGGTTTGAACGAACTCGAACCATTGGTATTTGACTCCGGCAGTCTTCGCGATCAGTGGGGATGGTGGAGACAGCCCGAGTCCCGCCTCGAAAACAGGAATACAGCCTGGGCCATACAGTAGGTTGTATTCCTGTTTTCCAGGCGAGACCTTCGCTATCTCCACCTTCTCCACGGAACTGGATGATTGCAGGAGTCAAATACCGATGGTTTGAGTTCGTACAAACCTGAACATCAATGCTGTTTGATCATCTCTACCCATGACCCCCTCACTGGTTCACTGGTTGTAACTTTATGGCCACTTTTGATAGGCAATAACTATTGCATTCCAGATTGCCGGATCTGCCACATTTGAGATGCTGAGGCCCAGTGGTCTAGTGAACACAATTTGGATCTTTTTAAAGGGGTTTGCCGAATTAAAAATTCTTGTCCTCTATCCACAGGATAGGAGACAAGTATGAGATTGCAGCGGATCCCCCAGGTATTTCTGCATCGGAGCGCCAACTTTTTTATTTTGAATAGACCCGTGGGTCATGCTCTATTCACTCTATGGAGATGGAGGAGAGAGGCGAATACAGCATTTGGCTCTTTCTGACGGCTCCATTCAAAACAAAAGAGCCTGGGCGCTGATATCCCCCCCCCCCCCAATCTCATACTATCCTGTGGATATTTTTAAATCGGATAACCCCTTTAACTCCCTTGGATACTTACACTTGCTCATTTCTCATACCCTCAACAAATCAACATTAAGAACTGGTTGATACCTGGCTGCCTAATATATTCCACACTGTGTCAGGTTTTATTGTCATGAGGCTCTCAGATGCTACTTTTTGGTAGAGTAGCTCTTGGTTCAGTATTGGTGATCAGAAGATATGTCTCTACGAAGCACTGAAAGAGATTTTGCCCATCTGGTTGTGTTCTGACAAAGCTGTTAGGAGGTGATAGGAGCAAGGATTATATGGGGGGCACACACATATGGCAACCAGGCTCTGCATGGCATAGACAGACCACCAGTATAGAGAACCATATACAAGTGTGAGCAGCTCTTGCAGTCTCCTTGTCCACCATCCAGACACTTCATTACACCCCCTGTCTCTGGTGTCATGTCACCTATTATATGTCCTAAAGAACATGGATGGTTACAGACAGGAATATCTTATATTGTATACATGTCCATGCCCTGTCCACTCCCCAGATTTATCATTATTCAACCATTTATAGGACAGCTGGGAAGCCAGCTCCGGCAACCTAGGAGCGTATAGGATTTACAGGCCCAGCTGTAAGATCTGTGGTAGGCAGGATACCATACAGAACCTGTATCCTCCATACCCAACTGTATCTCATCTTGTATCCAAACAAGAGACAGACAATCTAGAGCCTGTTGTAAAGTTTTACCAATAGAAAGTTTCAAGCGATTCTAACAACTCCTTCCAGGTGCGTTATTTGTTTGTCGATAAGTGTTTCTGTTACTGAGCCTAGGAAAGGCAAAAAACTTGGCAAAAAAAACGTTGAACAGAGCCCCTTATTATTCAGAAAGATGAACAGAAAAATATCAATTTATCAAAACAACAATACATAACTCATTCCTAGTAGGAATAGTAATATTTACAACAACAACAACAACAATAACAACAACAATAATAATTATATATATATATATATATATATATATATATATATATGGAACAAATACTTTTATTGTATAATATAACATTTAAATATTTACTGATTTCCATATTCACATTTCTACATATGAAAAAAACCTGAGCATCATATTGTGACAGGTAAATTATATTACTGTAGTACAAGTGGCTCTTAAATTATTTACTTCCTTGTATTAGAAGTTACAGATGTTACAGGGGCGCATGAAATACTAGTAAATGGACAACAATAGACTAGTAAATGAACAACAATAGGGCATTTACAAAACTGTAAACACACTATACGAAGGGCTGTTGATAAGTCTTTGGCTTTACCCAGAAAGAAACAAGATAGGAAGATGACTTTTAACACTTATTCCACATACTCTGCACTGATGCCAACACACATCTTACTTCAGTATTCCAAGCTCTGTAAGCCCTGCAAAAAGAAGGATTTTGGTTGTGCCCCAAAACCTGTCATCAGTAGCAGCCATGGCATCAGAAATAGTGTGAAATTTGGCTCCCTTGAGGTGTTTCTTCAGGTTTTGAGCTAGATCTGGTGAATAAGGTGGGTGGTCAACCAACTGGATGCCTAGCTCCACCAGTTTTGCCATGTTCGCTTGTGCAATGTGAGCAGAGGCGTTGTCATGCAGGAACAAGGTTCCTTTGGACAGTTTTGCTGGGCCTTTTGGCCTTCAGAGCTAACTTTAATTGGTCCAAAAGTTCACTGTAATACCTTGCACTAATGATAGAATCATTTTGAAGGTAGTCCACTAGCAGCATACCCTCCTTATCCCAGAACAGACCCCATCACCGTAGTGGCTGATTTTTGCACCCTGAACCTCTTTGGGCCAGGAGAACCACTGTGCCTCCACTCTTTTGACTGCTCCTTGGTTTCAGTAAATCAACTAAATCCAGGTCTTATCCATAGTGACTTGTTGATCCAGGAAGTTCTTATCAGTCCGGACACGCTGACAAATGGGCTGGGAAATGGTCACTCACATGCTTTTCTGATCAAACATTTGGAAACCCAAGTTGCAGATCTCTTCTTTACGTTCAAATGTTCATGGATAATGAGACAAACATGTTCACAAGAAATCACCATGATATCTGCTATTTCTTTAGCTGAAATTCACCAATTCTCCAGTATGGCGTTGTGCAGAGCATCGGTGATCTCCGGAACAACAGCCACTCTCGGTCGTCCAGAACGTTCCTCATCATTGGTGCTGAAGTGGCCTGTTTTAAATTTGGCAACCCAGCTCTTACCTGTAGAATATGAAGGGCATTGATCCCCAAATGTCTGCAACATATCACCATGAATATCCTCACAGACTTTCCTTGCAGAAACAAGAATTTTAGCACTCCTCTGCTCTCATTTGCTGTGAATATCACTGTAGACTCCGCCATTTTGTTTTCTGGCACGCCTAGATCACTGTTGCCATAAGCTACATGCACAAAATTTGGAAAATATATATATAAGACACATAAGGCTTTCATGTGATGTAACATTCGTTACCATTAGAGATGAGCGAACTGGGTTCGGGTTCGAGTCGTTTCGAACCCGAACGTTCGGTATTTGATTAGCTGGGGCTGCTGAACTTGGATAAAGCTCTAAGGTTGTCTGGAAAACATTTATACAGCCAATGACTATATCCATGATTTCCACATAGCCTTAGGGCTTTATCCAACTTCAGCAGCCATGGCTAATCAAATGCTGAAGGTTCGGATCGACTCGAGCATGCTCCAGGTTCGCTCATCTCTAGTTACCATAGAAACTAAAAAAGAACACAAAGCCATAGACTTATCAGCAGCCCCTTTTGTACGTTTGTTATAATATCAGGTATCAATTTCACCCCATGAAAAAGTAGCAGCAACAAGGACAAGGGCATGCTGAGGACTGAATAAGGCTGGGTTCACACTACGTTTTTGCAATCCGTCTTTTTTCATCCTTTTTTTTTTTTTTTGCAAAAAACAGATGTAAGAAAGGATGCATTTGTATGCATCTGTTTTGATCTGTTTTTCCATTGACTTCCATTACAAAAAAAATAAGGATCAAAAACCTTCTGTTCTTTTTAACATACACAAAAACATAGTCGACCTCATTTTTGTGTCCGTTAAAATTTTTTTATAATGGAAGTCAAGAGAAAAATGGATCAAAACAGATGCACACAAATGCATGCATTATTTTTTTTTTTTTTTTTGCAAAAAAACGGATTGCAAAAACGTAGTGTGAACCCAGCCTAACTGAACAGTGATCGGATCCAGGAGAGACCCCTGCATCATTGCTGAACTCAGCAAAGAGTGTTTGCAGTTTTTTTTTTACACGCCTAGTAGGCTGTAGTTTTTTTTTATATAGTTTTTTTTCCCTATATAATAAAACCTTTTAGCCTTTTCATCATCTCTTCAATATTTGTCCAAAAGATTACACTTTGGATAAAAAGTTGGGGAAAACCTTTAAATTGCACCTGAAACTAGCGGTATATGGCGTGTGGGCCGCATCAACGTGACATTTGACATTTTCTATACATAGCGGCTTTATGGCTACTTAGGTAAAAAATACATGTGTAACAATCGTCAGTAATCCCTTCAGCCCCCTATTTATATTCCCTGACACACTTAGTAATTCGATGAATCCCTCTCCTGAAGATGATCTAGGTATCACTTACTGTACAAACAGCAGTCAGCACACAGCTGCTCCATCCAGGGTCCGCTCCCATTCACCATGGAAGGCTCTCGCCCCGGAATGGCTTTGATTGCAAAATAAATAAGTGTGCGAGAAAGTAATCTTTAATAAGAATAAAAGTAAATGGTTTCAATTGCAGATCGCTTTGAATGGTGACATTTGGTTAAACTGAGGAGGAAGTGCCTGAATCCTGATCACACACAGTCTACATTTCATTCTGTAAATAGAAGAACGTCCCTTTAAGAAGTGATCTGTTTGTCTACCTGATCTTTGTCTTCCGTTAATCATTTACGGTATGTGCACACTACGGAAAAGTGGCGGAAACTTCAAGCGGATTCCATTGCGTCCCCCCGCTTGAAGTTCCTCCTGTCCCATAGATTCCTTTCTATGCTCAGGCAGATTCAGCCATCCACCCAAAGACGCATACATTTCAGCCCCCATTGACCCTTGGTCATTCAATTTGGGGAAATTTATCAAGTCAAATTTTGGCACCCATAGTCTTCCACTGGGCTGGGACACCATTCAGATTTTTTTCCCCCTGAAGAAGGATGTTTGTTCAGGAAAATAAGTAAAAAAATTATAGAAGTCTATGGGAGCATCTGGAATTCCAGATGCGTATCGGAGAACTGGCCGGAATTCTGGATATGTTGTGCCTGGCTCTTTAATTATATGCGCTCTTCAGGGGCGGATTTAGTTTACCATAGGCCATGGGTTGTTCACCAAGCTTGCCCCCCCCCCTCACTCTAACTATGGCAGCACTAGCATGGTGCTCATAGATACAGGATTTTTTTTTTTTTGCAAATCATATCAGATCCTGTAGCCAGGAGTCAATACACCACTGAATGTATACGTTTGTTTGGGTGGCCATGGGTCCACAGGATCTCAGGGCTCCAGGCTACCATCGAAAATGGACCTATTATAATCCACTACTGGATGTCAGAAAGATGGTGCTGATATTCAGTATTTTTGTATATTTTGTGCACTGTCCTGAACCCTGTCTGAACACTGGTCTATTTCTGTCTGGTTTTGTTTGGTCAGATACTCCTGGCTCCTTCTGAGTTAACTCTGATGCTGGTTAGCTAGTCTGACTGACTGTTCTCCTTGACAGTCACGTTACTTTTGTCCCAGGTGTTCTGAGGGAATTAGGGGTCCAGTCTAATCAGCTCCTGGAATGGGTCTCCTACAAAGTGTATGCCAGCCTGCCTCTCACTGCCAGTTATTGAGCTTGTCTCTGCCTGCTTGTGCTATCCTCTGTGTTTATCCTGACCCTTTTGCCTTGTATCTCTGACCATTCCTGTTTGTTGCTAGCCCTTACCTTATTACCTGACTTTTACCTTGCTTTCGGATCTTGATTTGTACTGTGCTGCCCAATTGTTGTGACCCGGACTGTCGACTCTTCTTTATTGTGTTTGTTTGTCTTGTCTTGTTTTGTGTTCCACCTAGCCAGTGCAGGGGTTTTCGCCCAGTTGCTCATTGTCACAGATTGAGACAAGTAGGCTAGGACAGTGGGCGGTATTAAGCGTAGGGTCCACTGTCCGTGTCCGCCATCTTGTCTTGTCTGAGCGACCAATCCTTACAAGCACATACTGTTAAATGTGGTGCTGTTATTTACACGGCAAGGAATTATTGGCTCCCCGTCCTGTCAAACACTCTTGTGGCCAGAGGGGGTCACAACATAAAGGTGGTCAAACCTACTACAATTTACACCTACAGACCTACAGATGTGGATTTCAGTGGGGGTGCACAGGCAGATTTATCTGGAGGCGTGGACCCCTACTTAATAAATTCAGCTCTGGCGCTAGATTATTTAAGTGTATTTTTAATGGTAACCAAAAGTCACAGCAATGTAATGTGTAAAAGAAAATACAAAAGAGGCGAGAAAATACGTTAGTGATGTGCAAATATCCTTTAGTATCACCATATTATAAATGGGCTAACATGCTTTTAAAGGAATTATATACCACCTACAAATGTTCTATGAAATGCAATCCACTACAAATAGCTCTGTTTCCCCCACCCCGCTATTACATTAAAGATCCTTTTCTATATGTAACATACATATTTTGAAAACAGGACTCCCAAGTGTGTAAAAAATCAGCCTGGAAAATCTTAAAGACTATCATTGTAAAGGGTTTTGGATGCAGAAAGTTGCACAATATTTATTATAATATATATGTGTATTATTAGTATTATTATCATTAGTCACAATGGGGGAGATTTATCAAACATGGTGTAAAGTGAAACAGTCTCAGTTGCCCCTAGCAACCAATCAGATTCCACCTTTCATTTTCCAAACAGTATGTGAGGAATGAAAGGTGAAATCTGATTGGTTGCTAGGGTCAACTGAGCCAGTTTCACTTTACAGCTATTGTTAACCTGAAATCGTTCACCATATTACACAGAGCGATAGTCGTTAGTTACGATTGTTCCTATGATCGTTTACTCCATCTGATCCCAACAAAACAATGAACAATGTGCAATTACACTGAAACGATTAACGATGATTTTAGGTTCAGATCTAAATCAACGAACAACGGCACAAGAGCGATTTTTCAATTGTTGTCTGCAATTACACAGGACGATTATAGTTTAAATTAGAACGATATAACGATTTTGCGCACAATAATTGTCCCGTGTAATGGGGCCCTAAGGGCCCTATTACACGGGACGATTATTGTTCGAAAAATCGTTAGATCGTTCGGATTCGAACAATAATTGTTTAGTGTAATACCAAACAACGATCAAACGACCAACGAGAAATCGTTGGTCCTTTGATAGAATTTGGACCTATTTTTATTGTTGATCCTTTGCAAATCGTTTGCATGGAATATTGTTGATGTTGTTGGACTTACAAATAGTATCAGAACTTTGCCCCTTTTATCTAGGAGGTCAGATATGACTATAGGGTTTTACAGTATGGCATGTGGTGGACCCCTAAGGTTTCATGGTGGTTAGTGACTGAAGTTTACTTTCAGGGGATATTATGCTATTATTATTTTCCACAAATAATTCTTCTCCATAAAATAAAATAAAAATATATCATAACATCTATTACTTCCTTAAAATAGCATATAATAAAAATCAGCCCTGTGGGGTCTACAAATCACTCTTCAAAAGTTCTGATCTAAATAATACATTTTTGCAGTTACCAACTATACAAGGTACATAAGTGCCCAAAAGATCACCATCCAAATTACCTTTATCCTGCTAACGAACAAATCTCATTATTACAAGAATGACATTATTATTAACATTATTGATGATAATATTGATAATACCGCCACACCATTGCCGTATTACCCCAAATATAGTGACTGTATATACCACCACAATGTTAGCAAATAATACTGCCGCACAATGACCTTATTACCATCATACTGTACAGTGATTAATGATACCACTAGAGATGAGCGAACCTCGAGCATGCGAACCGGAACCCAAACTTTCGGCATTTGGTTAGCGGTGGCTGCTGAACTTGGATAAAGCCCTAAGGCTATGTGGAAAACATGGATATAGTCATTGGCTGTCTCCATGTTTTCCAGACAGCCTTAGAGCTTTATCCAAGTTCAGCAGCCACAGCTAATCAAATACTGAACGTTCGGGTTCGGATGGACTCGAACCTGAACCCGGTTCACTCATCTCTATATACCACCATAATATTACCAAATAATACCGCCACACCATCATGTATCATGTAGTGATTGAATATACCACCACATTGTTACAAAACTAATACTGCCACACCATGGACTTATTACCACCATAATATTACCACATAATACCACCACACCATGGCCTTATTACCACCATAATATTACCACATAATACCACCACACCATGGCCTTAATACCACCACACAATGGCCTTATTACCACCATAATATTACCACATAATACCACCACACCATGGGCTTATTACCACCATAATATTACCACATAATACCACCACACCATGGCCTTATTACCA
Source organism: Dendropsophus ebraccatus (assembly GCF_027789765.1). Lineage (NCBI taxonomy): Eukaryota > Metazoa > Chordata > Amphibia > Anura > Hylidae > Dendropsophus > Dendropsophus ebraccatus. Next base: position 62,224,531 of record NC_091466.1, read on the forward strand.
CCATAATATTACCACATAATACCACCACACCATGGGCTTATTACCACCATAATATTACCACATAATACCACCACACCATGGCCTTATTACCACCATAATATTACCACATAATACCACCACACCATGGCCTTATTACCACCATAATATTACCACATAATACCACCACACCATGGCCTTATTACCACCATAATATTACCACATAATACCACCACACCATGGCCTTATTACTACCATCATATAGTGACTGAATATCCCATACAGTCCTATGGAGGCTCGGAAGACATATAATTTAGCACAGAACCTCTTGTGCTAAGAAGGGCCTCCTTGGTGTCCCACACAGTAATTATAGCTTCCTTAATGTGCCCAAAAATAGTAATAGTGCCCCCTTTGTGCCTCTACACAGTAATACTGTCCCTTTTTGCCTCCACTAACATTAACCCTATTTGGCTTGCCCAGTCAATGATTTTGCTCTAATACATCTCTGGTAAGCCATGTAAAAGTATTTGTATCACAAAGCTGAGATGTCTTATTGTGTCCCCTTGAATTTGACCATTCATATTGGTTGCCAAGTTTGCAATTCTCTACTTCTTTAGTGTGAATACTTGTAGCTGTTATATTTTAGACACAAAACCTAATTTTACTCAGCTAATCCTATGTTACATTGACGACGTTCCTGCCCCGGAGGATGTAGGACAGAGGTTAGTGGGGGCTCGACTGTGTGTCAGTCATATGATGTTGGGATATCTTTAAAGGGGCAATTACTTCATGATTTAATTTAGGAAAAGTTATACTTTGGAGATAGGGTCAGTGTCCCTTTAAAGATATGTTTGATCTGGTTTCATAGAAATATATTTAAAGTACTGTATATCATCATAGTGAGGTATAACTAATGTAATGTATCTTTCTTTGCTGGCTGAGGAAAATGCTATTTTTACTTCTACTGAGCATAGAAATTCCATAAAGGCCATTCCAGCCATGCATAGTGCACTTTGACTCATGTTCCAAAATAAACCCACAGAGTCAGAGAGTACTCAATACTTTTTGCTGAGTCCTTAAATTGGTAAATTGGTCAGAGTGGTTAAAGGGCTTTCCCAGAATCAACATTTATCTTCTGTTCACATTTATCACTCACCTCAGGGATCCCCATCAGTTCTTATTGCACAATACAGTTATTGGGTGAGTGGTCACTTTGTCTCAAGAGGAGCCTAGGAAGTATGGAGGATCAGGGATTACAGGCCATAAGAATGGCATCAGTGGAGGATTGGGGCATGTATTTTTTTTTAGCCCAACCTTGCCACTTAAAAAAAAAAAAAAATCTGGATAACTTCTTTAAGCTTTTTTAGATTGGCTACCATGTATTAGCACAGTTCCATCGCTACCCAAAAATCACCAGGAAGTGAGGACTGTGCTACCCAACCATTTTGCCTTTGTGCCAAACTCAGGTGTGGTGGAGTCGTAGTACCCTCTAGTTTGGTTTTTCAGCCTTCTTCCCAATCCAGGATATGTAAGGTGGACCAAAGGGTATCGGGTATGTCTCGAATGAGATGGCACCTGTGCCATGCAACAGGAAACAAGTAAGAGGTGGGACTGGTGCAGGCATCGAAAGAAGACTAGCAGCCAAGTGGCGGAGTGAGGCCCAAAAGGGTCAGTGTAATACACAATTGCCGAGGCATTGTCAGGATAAAGGCCCTATTACACAGGCCGATTCAGAGGAGTATATGGTCAGTGCTCGCTCCTCGTTTCTCGCTCTCTACCCGCGCTATTACATGCATCGACAGCGAGCAGGTAAGTGCGATCGTCAGTTTGTCAGGGGAGCCCATAAGAGATAGCGGAGTTCTTTTGCTGCGGCTCCTACTACACAGAGTAACGGCAGCAGGTCGTTGCTTGGCTGATGGTTAGTGTTTCAGTCTGTTGAAAGACAACGATCAGCCGATATTGTGCATATCGGCTGAACGTTGTCTTCTATTACACAAAGCGATTATCAGCCGTAACGCTCAATATTGTCCGAATACGGATGACAATCGCTTCGCTTAGGGCCTTTAACCACTTTATTGCTCAGGTATTGTGCAAATCCTATGGGCCAGACCAGGAACTGAAACCACAGTGGAGGAAATAGGACAATAGGAGGAAGCCTGTTCCCAGGGAGCAGGTGAAGCAGTATCAGAGGCCGTCGGGCAGTGAGTAACAGGGTAAACAGTATAATGGGGGGTGCCAACCACTTGGGTTACACAACTATAAAATTTATTACAAATATCTCTGGTTTTCTATGCAGATCATCCAATCACAAGTATTAGTTTGGGTTATAATTGGAAATTGTAATTTTAAACAAGGTGAATTATAGGGAGGCCAAAAGGGGCAACCCCCTTCAATACCTGGGATGCCATCAGTCCCAACAGCCCTTCTGGGACATAAAGTATAAAACCTCTGTACTATAACTGTTCTAATATGTGACGGGAAAGCTTCCATACATTCTCATCTGCCAGCACTGCCGTCAAGAAGAAACATGGGCTCGATTAAATATATTTTTTGGCATTAGGACATAACGCAGCTGCCTCTATTTGATTCTACTTATCTCCTAATGGAACGTAGAATCAGCCATGATGAAACCCTCCATTCCGAACCTTATTATCCGGAGCGGTAGACAATAGGGGGTGGTCAGCTATTGTCATACATATTAGTTGTCAGTTGATAATGACATCTGTCAAATCTTTTAACAATTATGTAATATTTGTATTCAGTACAAGTTACCCATCGAACATTGATCTAACTTTATGGCTGAGTATTGTGTGATAGGATGTAAACATGTCGGGGGTGCAAATTGTGCAAATACAGATACTAATATTGTATTGAATCCTTGCCATATTTTCATTTCACTTATTGGCCTGGAAGGATGTGTGGCCATCCATTGAACGTCTTCGAGTCGTGTTGTCGTGCTGCGGATTATGTTGCCCCCTGGTCCATAGTCACTATGGTAACCTATAATTCTGTAATGTACAAATGATGTTATGTACGCGTATTGTCATTCCTTTCTGCTCGGTAAATGCAAAACAAATTACTTTTATTATGATCTTCACGTATGGAGTGGGAAAGAAAAAAATCGCTCCGGTGTGTCTAAAGAAACGTCTTCACAATCAGCAAGAATAAAAGAATGTCAAAAGTTGTTTACTAACAATATCTTCCATATTAAACAAAGTTTCAGCCCTAGAAAAAGCAGAAGAGAAATAACCCAGAGAGTGAGAGCGGTGTAATTAGCCGGGCCCGGCTCTCCGGTGTTTTGATGGTAACGTTTCATCAAAGTGTCCTGCATTTCAAAACAATAATGCTTCCAGCTCAGCAGGATTAAAGGGAAATAAAGATTGGTATGTATCTGAAATGTCAAGAAAAAGCAGGTATCAAGCATCTATTTTGAAAATCACTCATCCGTAACGCTCTCTCCTGTTCTCTTCCATATACACCCTGGAAGCGGTCAATAGTCTTGCAAAATCTGAAGCTGTCTCTGGCTTTTTTTTTTTTTGAGGTTTGCATTGCAAGGATGTATATAAAGTACACAAAATAAAAGAAAAAGAAATATTGTGTATAAATAGCTGTGGGTCACGCTAGGTCATGTGTATATATATAAAGATGCAAAGAAAGATGTCGCCAACCTGGACCAGGCTGGCATAAGGGGTCCCTCCAGATGGTGGCTTGACCAATTGTGTTCAGTAAAAAACCGCCACTAAAACCACTCCATGTAAATGAGCTAATGGTACTCAAGTGGGGTATAAAAGCTTAACTCCAAAAACAGGTACAACGTGCTTTGCACTCCTAAAATAGCTTTGGATCCTTCATAAGGCTGACCAGCAAACCATGCTGTACACTTTGACTTTAAAGGGGTACTTCAGCAGGGGGGGGGGGGCACTTTTTTGCTGGGACCAGGGAGGAGGTGGCTGAGGGAAAAGACGTCCACTCGGTTCCAGCGGAGGGTCCCACATCGTGGCGTCTCAGGTCCGCTCAGCCAGTCAGTGATGGAGGTGGGATCCATTTCAATTCTGCTCAGATCCCGCCTCTGTCACTGACTGGCTGAGCGGACCTGAGACGTATCATCTCGGGCCTGCGTCAGACACCAGGAAGCGGCCGCGAACCAGGGACCAGAGCGTTGCGATACGGGACCCGCCGCTGGAGTACCCCTTTAAACCAAGAGTGACCCTCGATGAGTGGCAGTGATTCCTGGAAGTGTTATATAGAGTTGTGCCTATATCTTTGCACGACTCCAATACATGAGTGGGTCTGTACACTTATCTGGAGTGGAGCCTAGTGTGTGGCTTGATTGAGACAGCCCTGAAAGGAATAGGCTGGGCCTGGTGGATAATGGGAGACAGAAAAATGGTGTCCCCAAGAGAAGGGTCCAAAGAATTAAGAGTACTCAAATACTAATCTGACATTGCTGAAAGGAGATCTCAAGGCATTGTGGCAGCAGTTGAGGGCTATATCCTACTGCTTAACATCTTAGATGATAGAACCCTTGAGAACAGAATTTGAAAGAGAGGAAGACAGATGTCTGATACATAGTGTGAAGTGTGAGTCCGATGTAGACCCATGTGAATTAACACAGTCCTATGTTGGTCTCCTGTGAAGAAAACGGGACTTTATAACATATTTTTCATACTGTCGAATGTTGTTATCCTCCTGTTAGCATCTTCTGGAAATGACCATGCAACAACAACAACGCCACATTTGAATGTAACCACTAAACTTTGGTACCTTATCTGAGAACTGCAACCATCAAAATTGCTTCTGTATGTGAAGACGTGTTAAAGAAGTTGTCTGGCAAGGATCCCTTTTTGCGCTAGGGCTAGAGAGGGAATGAAAAAAAAAAATAACATAACTTACCTCCCTGGCTCCCACACTCATACTCCGTCATTCTGGTTCCTGCTGTGCTGACACTTCTGGGTTTAGGGATGTGACGTAGCAGGCCCATGGTGACAGGACACCACTACAGCTGCTGAATGACTAAGTGGGCCTAGTACATCATGTCCTCAAATCAGAAGCATCAGCACAACAGGGGCCAGAGCAGTGAAGTGCAGGCGGCAGTGCGGGAGCCAGGGAGGTAAGTATGTATCATTTTTTCACCCATCTCTTAACTGGCTCTAGAGCCAGAAAAAGGGTCCGGGCCGGAAAACCCTTTACGTAAATCCGATCTGTCACAAATACATCTGACATGTGAAACATTTAATATGTATGTATGGCATCAGGTGTTAAACTGCCGGAGAGCTAAGTGATTTACATTGTTCAATATCATCTAAACCTTGTAAGCAGCTAGAACCGGAGTTATGTATGTCTTTGAATAGTTGTTACTTCCGTACTTAGGAGTTTACACCAATGCATTATGTGTAAATATATACACTCATGAATGCACACCACACGTGTCCATAGACAAGTAGTGACATCTCTATTAGTGGGTTAATTTTAGCTGTGCACTCCTAAATAATATCCGAGAAGGGTGATTTTCTCTGCAGGAGGGATAAGTGTTAGGATGGAGGACAGTATGTAGTTAGGATGTTAAAGCCCAGAGACTAAATTAGTCATTTGAGTTTTTATGAATCTACCAAAAATAAAGTAGCCGATCAATAAAGAAGCTGATCAATAAAAAGCCAATTGCTCAATTAATTCAAGTGTATTCCCAGTTATTGCTTACTATGTCCATGTAGTTTTTTTCTACATGTGCACTATATCAGTACCACCATCCCTGGTGTAAACCATCCCACCACGATAAGGTGGCCACCTTGTCGTATTGGGATGGTTTACACCATTTGTAAATGGTAACCAAGAGCCTCAATATTTTTATGTAGATTTTTTGCCTTTTAGCAATTTTCATATCTGTATTGGGTATGTATCTTGCGTTTGTGGTGAACGGTTGCAATTTTTGTGTTTTTGTAACTTCAGCCATAGCAACATGCTTCTGTCTAGTGTGAATGGTATTGTAAGGCCAAATTTATTTTTTTAACTGAATAAATCAGTCCTAATGACCATGTATGTACTGAATGGCCACTTTATCATACATACCTAGGACAGCACCAATTCAATGTGTTTTAGGGCCCTATTACACCAACAATTATCAGCTGCATGGTCGGACTGGCCCACCAGAGGATCCTCCGGTGGGCCCCCATCTTTAGAACCTGCACAAATACTAACTGACATGTTGTTTCTCAGTGGTTCTTTATTGGTGGGCCCCCAAGATCACTTCCACTGGTGGGCCCCAGATACCCCAGTCCAACACTGATTGGCTGTACTTGGGTGATAATTGTTCCAGCTCATAATCGTTTGGTGTAATAGCGCCTGTTAAAAGACCACGATCAGTCGACATGCATGATGTTGGCTCATCGTGGTCTTTCAATAGGTTTAAAAATCCCGATAGCGACGGTTTGCTGCATGGCGCTCTATGTAATAGGAGTGGCTGCCGAAGACAGTGAGCCAACTAGATGATCTAAGGATCATCTGGGTAACCACACTCGCAAAAAAACACATAAAAACAACTAAAGGGTACCAACAAATATCCATTTATCAGATAGTTTCATCAGGAGAATAACCCTTTAAGAGCCAAACACACCCTTTAAGTCAATCCAACCGTCATTTTGCTTGACGAATTTAAAACGGCACTGTCTACAAACTGTTTCCCTGACAGAGCGCAAGAGCGCGAGCGTGATGGTGTAATGAATGTTCCGCTTGTTTTTTTACCCCCCTCTATATTTTATATAAACATAAAGCCTGTACGTTACAAGTCTAATTGTATTTCTTCATGTGAAGCAGGATTCAGCTGAAACAAAAACACTATTTATTACCTTCTATTAAACAGCGAAAATAATACACGGATTGAAGTGAGACGAAATGTTTGTCTTCAGGCATCAAACCGGAGCGTAGAAGATTAGGGCTAAATTAAAAAATAAAATAAAAACATGCTGGAAAAGCTCTATTTACTGTCACACCAGAGGCAAAACATTTAGACTCCCACGCACTTATTTTTCTCATAAGCTGATCAGGAGTGAATCATTTTAATTACCTTATTTTAGGAAAATAAGATGAGAACTGGTGAGTAAACAATGCAGTGTTGCTATGAAATCGTGTATATATTCACTGCCTATATGGGGATATTTACATTTATATAAACACATAATTACAATGACATCCACAGAGACAAATGGAAATGTGCTTAATCACACACATTTGCCATTATTTATAATATCCCTTCGCGAACTGTGTACAAAAGGAGATTGGATTGAAGTAATCTAGCTCTGGCTTACGTAGACTATGGCACAAGCGGCGGGGAGGTATTTTGTCTGTCTCCGTATAGTTCATTCAGATGTTTCCAAAGCAATGCGGCCATGGGATTTATGGGTAAGCTTCATTAAGGGGAGGTGAGGCGCTATTCTCCGTCGCTTTGACAGGTGAGAGAGGTTCCTTTAGGATCTGACAGCTCACACGTTGCGCTTTGCGGTGTGTATAATTAATGTGATAACCCTGAGAAATACTTTCTATTTTCATTCAATAGGTAATGGGCGTCTTCTGCTGGACAGCAAGGGATGAAAGCAGAAGACGCATGGAGATTGGTAATTTTAAAGTGAATGTACCACTAGGTACATGGTGTTGTGTTTTTTTACATGAATAGATAAGTGCCAACGTGGGGGTGCTGGTGCCGCAGTCCTCTTGCTGGTCCTCACTGTACTCGCCGCCCGATTCCCGTGCACGACGCCGGTCTATTCCTGAGCACCGACCTGGCATAAAGGCCCCCAATGAGACGATCCCCCCTCTGTGATTCTAATGGAGCCACGTCACCAAGGGAAGGGGCCGGCGGGCCAGCCCCCAGTGCTTCATGTCGAGTCGGTGCTCGGGAATAGACCAGCATTATGCACGGGAATCAGGAGCTGGTTCAAAAAGAGGACCGTGCCACCAGCAACCCCACGCCGGTCTATTCATGTAAAAAAAAAAAACACAAAGCGATGGATCTACTGGTAGGTTCGCTTTAAGCAATAAGTAATTTTTAAAGGGAAACTAACAGTAGGTTTGTACAGATGAACTATTGTGTTGCTACCGGGTACTTAATGCCGATTCTAATGTATAAATGAGTGAACCTTAAGCACGCTGGTGTTCATCTGAACCTAAGCGGGCAGCATTTGATTACCAGTGGCTGAAGAAGTTGGATACAGCCTATGGGCTGTGTTGTTTTGGCAGCCTTAATGCTGTATCCAACTTCTTCAGCCTTCGGTAATCAAATGCAGCATGCTCAGGTTTGGAAGAACCCAAGAGTGCTAGAGGTTCTCTCATCTCTAGTTAATTTTGCTTTAATGGCCACTTTTTGAATTAAATTAAAAATAGGTAAATGTAAATGTTTGGGAACCAATCACCTCCCTGAGAGTGTGTGGTCGACCCCAGTATCTTATAGCAGTTTCCGACAGGGCAGCAGTAAAAAAAAAAAAAAAAAAAAAAAAAGAAAAGTTTAATGTTCAGTCCTGGCCCTGGGTATCTAGGCATGAGGGCAAAGCTGCAGTGGCATGGCATCACGCTGCCTTCGCCCTCTTCTTAGCCGCTTACGCTTGATTGGCAGCTTGAGCGCTGGGCTTTGCATTTCAGTGAATGTACCACTTTGCAGGCTATATGAAGTTACATACCCCCAGTTCTTCACCACTGCGCTGAAGCAGCTGACATGGTCCTTTTTCTGATTGGTCTCCCCATTCCCATTATTTTTGTCTGTATACTGATATGTAAATGAGGGTAGCTGAGCACAGGAGGTAATGCCCGGGAAGCGCAGTTCAAAGTTCCTTCCTCTTCCCATAGTGATGGCTATGTTGACACTGGATGCGGCCATACTGATAGGATGGGCTGGCCGGGGAGGATACAGGAGGTTGGTCTTAGGAGATGCGTCATCTGGGGTGGAGGAGAGAACTTTGAATTGCGCTTCCCGGGTACTACCTCCTGTGCTCAGTAAAAACAGTTGAAAGATAAAAATAATATGATCTGAAGCCATCATATATTGAGGGACCGCTACGCTTGTCTCTTCTTTCCTGTTATGTGGCTGATACCAAGGCCCCATGTGATCAATACAGATTAGAGATAAGCGAATGCGACCGTGCAGCATTGGATTACTGGTCACTATAGACGTTAAATTCAGACCTAGGGAGTCTGGGAAAACATGGATATAGCCTATAACCTATGGTTGGATCCCTGCTTTTCAGGCAGCCCTAGGGCTGCATCAAACTTCTTCAGCCACAGGTAGTTTAATGGGGCACACAGGGGTTTGCTTGTCTCTATTAGGCTAGATTCACACTACGTTTTTGCAATCCGTTTTTTGCAAAAAATGGATAGAAAAAAATGGATGCATGTACGGACACAAAAATTAGGTTGACTACGTTTTTGAGTACATTAAAATACGTTTCGATCCTTTCTTATAATGGTATTCAATGGAAAAATGAATTAAAACGGATGCACACACACATGCAAAAAAAACGGATGAAAAAAACGAATTGCAAAATCATAGTGTGAACCCAGCCTTACTGATGTCTACACATGTTAAAAACAGCAGGAATCTTTCTGCCGTTCTCTCTTCTTCTGTCTATTAGTCTGTTTGAAGCGGTTGATGTGCGCTTGTCTTATAACCTGATCCAGAGCAATGGATCTGGCAATCTTGATTGCTCAATCCTGGATAGTTTGAAGTAGAGTTTAATTGGTTAACGTCTCTTCAAAAGATCCCTGCCTAGTTCAGTTCTCTGCGGGTAATAACATACAGACTTTGTCAGTCTGTCCACATCTCTCTTGTACCTTTCTTGTTTAGTTTCTTGTCTTGTTGCAAGTTTAACTGCTACAGGTTTTGTCCTATAGTCTGACTTTTCAAAAAGTTTACAGTTTAGGACCATCAGAGTCATATTGCAGGTGCAGTGAGGTTTATAGTTTAGGGAAAGACTCAGAGTATCTATTTGCTAACCAGAGTAGCCTAGAACAATTCACACACTGCAATACTTCACTTCTCCTGTGGGAGTGCTGCAGGGAAGTTAAACATTTCTAGTTACTTTCCATACAGATTGCAGCTAGAAGCTATAACCCTTTTGAGCTGCTTTGTAGTCCAAGAATCCAAAGTAGAGTCCTCAAAGTTCAAAAACTATAAAAATAAACGGATCCTCTTTCTAAACTTTCTAAAACCTGGGCCCATTACAATGACGAAAACTTTCCCCCAGTTCATTAATCTCTCTGTACCAAGTTTACCATCAATGTTGTATACACAATTGTCTAGATAAACAAATGCATCCACATCCTTCGATGACATTCCCGACATCTGCTCTTGGGAACACTTTTAGTAATGGTTGTAACATAACATAGCACCACAACAAAGTTTGTAAAGGTGAAAAAGACAGATATCCAGTGATGTCAGCCTGTTATCTTGCAATGTTGAGTAAACGAAAAGGAGAACAAAAAACAAAATAAAATATATCAAAAAGATAACTTTCTTCGTCTTGGGGAAAATTCCTTTTTAACTTCAAATCTGCAATCAGAATAAATCCCTGGATCAATGACCCATCTTCGGTAAAGTAGAAAATATAACTACAATATTACTACACTCCTCTAACAGTAAAGAATCTTCTCCAACCCTACACTAGTGTATAAACCATGGTTACTGATGTGGGTATACATAGATCCCGCAAAATATTATTTGCATATAAATATATTGAACATTAACCCTTTAAGGACATGGCCCATTTTCGTTTTTACGTTTTCGGTTTTTCCTCCTTGTGTTTAAAAGGTCATAGCACTTGCATTTTTCCACCTAGAAACCCACATGACCCCTTATTTTTTGCTTCACTAATTGTACTTTGCAATTACAGGCTGAATTTTTGCATAAAGTACACTGCGAAACCAGAAAAAAATTCAAAGTGTGGTGAAATTGAAAAAAAAAAACGCATTTCTTTTATTTGGGGGAAATGTGTTTTTACGCCATTCGCCCTGTGGTAAAACTGACTTGTTATGCATGTTCCTCAAGTCGTTACGATTAAAACGATATATAACATGTATAACTTATATTGTATCTGATGGCCTGTAAAAAATTCAAACCGTTGTTAACCAATATACGTGCCTTAAAATCGCTCCATTCCCAGGCTTATAGCACTTTTATCATTTGGTCTATGGGGCTGTGCGAGGTGTCATTTTTTGCGCCATGATGTGATCTTTCTATCGGTACCTTGATTGCGCATATACGACTTTTTGATCGCTTTATATTACATTTTTTCTGGATTTGATGCGACCAAAAATGCGCAATTTTGCACTTTGGGATTTTTTTGCGCTGACGCCGTTTACCGTACGAGATCAGGAATGTGATTAATTAATAGTTCGGGCGATTACGCACGCGGCGATAGCAAACATGTTTATTTATTTATTTGTTTACTTTTATTTAAAACCTGGGAAAAGGGGGGTGATTCAGACTTTTATTAGGGGAGGGGGCTTTTTACTATTAACAACACTTTTTTTTTTTTTTTTACACATATACTAGAAGCCCCCCTGGGGGACTTCTAGTATATACACTTGGATCTCTCATTGAGATCTCTGCAGCATAGATATGCTGCAGAGATCCATGAGATCGGCACTCGTTTGCTTTCGGCTGCTGCAGCTGAAAACGAACGAGTGCCGAGCCGAGGACGGTGCCATCTTGGACGCGTCCCCGGCCGGCATCAGTAACGGAGATCGCTCCTCCGGGACAAGGTCCCGGAGGAGCGATCTCCCCCACTAGACCCCAGGGAAACGTTGCCTCCGGTAATCGGAGGCAGCTGTCAACTTTGACAGCTGCCTCCGATTAGCTAATTAGCGGGCACGGTCTGATCGCCGTGCCCGCTAATAGCGGCGGTCCCGGGCTACTCGCGGCACCCGGGATCGCGGCACTTCAAAGCTCTCTTCCTGAATAAAATGGTGATGTCACTTCCTGGATAACATGGTGATGTCACTTTCTGGGTAACATGGGGATTTCACTTCTTGGATAACATGGTGATGTCACTTCCTGGATAACATGGTGATGTCACTTCCTGGATAACATGGTGATGTCACGACCCGACTCCCAGAGCTGTGCGGGCTGTGGCTGCTGGAGAGGATGATGGCAGGAGGACACTGAGGGACACAGGGCACTGGAGGGACACTGAGCATCTCTCTGCCATCATCCTCTCCAGCAGCCACAGCCCGCACAGCTCTGGGAGTCGGGTTGTGACATCACCATGTTATCCAGGAAGTGACATCACCATGTTTTCCAGGAAGTGACATCACCATGTTTTCCAGGAAGTGACATCACCATTTTATTCAGAAAGTGACATCACCATGTTATCCAGGAAGTGACATCACCATATTATTCAGGAAGTGACATCACCATGTTATCCAGGGAGTGACATCACCATGTTATCCAGGAAGTGAAGCCTTGATGCAGTAGTAAGTGCAGGGAAAAAAGCTCTTTATAAGCATTTCCCATAATAAGTGTATATTGGGGATTTGTATAACTTTTGGGGGGCAATACAATGCTTTAATACAAATTTTCACTGGACTTTTCCTTTAACTTTGCTTTGTTTTCTTTTGTTTTCTGTTTGTCCTCTTCATATTCTTTCTATACATACTATGCATGCCTATATATTCTCATTCTGTAGAGGGAGGAGGTACATATTTATTTTTTTTAGAAATATTTCTGGGCTCACATATAGTGCCTACACACCTTTAAGATCTGCAAGATCAACCTTTCCATAAAAAACGATTTGAGAAACAATCATATTTCCCTCTAAATGGTCACTATTGTTTCAAACAATTATTTGGTAGCATTATTTGATAATATAGAAGATCTGTAACATATTTACCAAAATTGTCTCCTCATCTCATCAAAACAGCTATAAAAGCATTGCCACGAGGTGTCAGTGAATTTGCTGTTCACTGATTGTTATTAGGGGAAATCTGTCTCTAGTAACAGACAGACCAGAGCTCAGGAAGTGGGAGAGGAGCTTATATAATGCTATGTGCAGGAGAGGGGAAGGTTGTGTACCTGAAAGCTCTAAACCTCCGGACAACCATCATTGTCCATGAAGGGTAAATGAAGGCATCCCTCTCATCTCAGCAGAAGCAGTTCAGTAATCCCTGTCTTAGGGCCCTATTACACAGGACGATTATTGTGCGAAAAATCGTTAAATCGTTCGAATTTAAACGATAATCGTTCTGTGTAATGCAGGCAACGATTGAAAAATCGCACATATGTCGTTGATATAGATCTGAACCTAAAATTATTGTTAATCGTTCGCTAATAGTTCGCTGTAATTCCACATTCGTTTGCTCAAGTTCCATGTTTTTTCACTAATCGTTCAGTGTCATTGCACATTGTTCATTGTTTTTCTGGGATCAGAAGGAATAAACAATCATAGTAGCGATCATAATAACGACCATAGTTACGATCGTAACTAACGATTATCGTTCTGTGTAAGATGGTGAACAATTTCAGGTTAACGATAAACAATCTAGTTTGCGATCGTTTATCGTAAAAAATTGCTGTATGTACACAGTGCTACCTCCTGTATCTAATCAGCCCTCCCTTTATTCTATAGGTTTCTCTTCAGAAGAGAGTAACCCTGGGCTGTGTTTATGAGAGCTGAGGCTTTTTTTTTTTTTTTATATTCCCCAGGATAAGTACTGTCCATTAAAGGAAGATCCAGCGCCCCTCTCTTCTCAGCAGCGGCAACAGCAGTTCAGTGTTTAGTTTAACCTCTTCCTTGTTGTGCTGCTGCTGTTTTTTTCCATTTCTGCTCACCTAGCATCATGACACCAGTGCATCAGTAACTCCCACCCTGTCATCTATAATAGTGTATCATAAATCATTCTTAAGGACAGTACCAGTCTGTTCAGATCAGAGCTTTTATACCAGCACTATATCATGGCATAGCAGTAAGGAGCGGGTGCTGTGTTATGATTGGTCAGACAAGTAAAGGAAGGCCAAGTGTAAGTACTGCTGCCCTGAAAAGGAGGAAATGAGAAATAGCTGTGTGCCATAGAGGAGGGCTTTCAGGGGCTCTCTTCCAGAAGAGAGAGTGCTAAATCACCACTCTGAAGAGTGAATGTATGCCTGGTCACTGTTCTGACCCCCATGCCTGTCACTGTTTTGACCCGTATGCCTGGTCACTGTCCTGACCCATACTGTATGCCTGATCAATGTCCTGGCCTATATTCCTGGTTTCTGTCCTAACCCGTACTATATGCCTGGTTACTGTCCTGCCCTGTATTCCTGGTCACTGTCCTGACCCATACTATATGCCTGGTCACAGTCATGCCCTATATGCCTAGTCACCGTCCTGACCCATACTATATGCCTGGTCACAGTCCTGCCCTATATGCCTAGTCGCCATCCTGACCCATATGCCTAGTCACTGTCCTGACCCGTACTATATGCCTAGTCACCGTCCTGACCCATATGCCTGGTCACTGTCTTAACCCATATGCCTAGTCACTGTACTGACCCATGCTCTATGCCTGGTCACTGTCCTAACCCGTACTTTATGCCTGGTCACCATCCTGCCCTGTATTCCTGGTCACTGCCCTAACCCGTAATGTATGCCTGGTCGCTGTCCCGCCCTGTATGCCTAGTCACCGCCCTGACCCATATGCCTAGTCACTGTACTGACCCATACTGTATACCTGGTCACAGTCCTGGCCTATATTCCTGGTCGCTGTCCTAGCCCGTACTATATGCCTGGTCACCGTCCTGCCCTGTATGCCTGGTCACTGTCCTAACCAGTACTTTATGCCTGGTTAATGTCTTGACCCATATGTCTAGTCGCTGTACTGACCCACCCTGTATCCCTGGTCACTGTCCCGACCCATATGCCTGGTCACTGTCCTTCACTATATGCCTGGTCACCAGTCTGCCTGTATCCCTGGTCCCCAGCCTGACCCACATTTCATTGTAATGCATATTGTCTGTTTAACGTTCCTTTCTAATTTGCAGATAATTTCCATTATTTCATCCATTTCTGAGAAACTCTTCTAAATAACAACCCTAAAGCCGAGTTACAGCGATCATTGTGCTTAATACAAAAGGTGTTAATTAGTTCACGATTCTTTCATAATTATATAAATAGCGGTCCACTATATTGCACAGTAGTTGCCAGATATTTTGTTACAACAGAAAAATACCAGCCATTAATGTGCCAATTTTTTGTCATAAGACCAACACAAATTAGTCAGCAAGATCAGCTAAATATAATTTCCTTGGCACGTAGAGATGAGGGATTAAAAACACTGTTGGATTAACAAACTTTCCCTCTTAGGTTTTAAATGGATTTGGGTGAAAACATTTTTGCTTCGAGCTTTTAATCTCATCCATTCGGTGCTCTCTGATTTCTAAAACAAAAGCAACGTCGCGGAGGATTTACTCTTTAAATCGTTTAATCCCTGTGAATATCACGGAAATCTGCAGGAGAAGGAACAGTTAATTAGCTGTGATGGGAAGGACCCAACGCTAGATTGTGATTGGCTGAGATGATGGATGGGTGGTAAGAAAGTCTCAGAGCCCATGGGGTGACTATGTAATGTGATACCTAGCAAAAAAACAAAAACAAAACATTATTTCTTATCATTATACAAAGTGGTCGCATGGCGCATAACATGGTGCTGATACAAGTGATGATAACATGGTGCTGATACAAGTGATGATAACATGGGGCAATACAAGTGATGATAACATGGGGCTGATACAAGTGATGATAACATGGTGCTGATACAAGTGATGATAACATGGTGCTGATACAAGTGATGATAACATGGGGCAATACAAGTGATGATAACATGGGGCTGATACAAGTGATGATAACATGGGGCTGATACAAGTGATGATAACATGGTGCTGATACAAGTGATGATAACATGGGGCTGATACAAGTGATGATAACATGGTGCCAATACAAGTCATCATAACATGGTGCTGATACATGTGATGATAACATGGTGCCAATACAAGTGATGATAACATGGTGCTGATACAAGTGATGTTAACATGGTGCTTATACAAGTGATGATAACATGGTACTCATACAAGTCATGATAACATGGTACCAATACAAGTCATCATAACATGGTGCTGATACAAGTGATAATAACATGGTGCTGATACAAGTGATGATAATATGGGGCCAATACAAGTGATGATAACATGGTGCTGATACAAGTGATGATAATATGGGGCCAATACGAGTGATGATAACATGGTGCTGATACAAGTGATGATAACATGGGGCTGATACAAGTGATGATAACATGGGGCCAATAAAAGTGATGATACAATGGGGCCGATACAAGTCATTATAGCATGGTGCCTATACAAGTCAGCATAACATGGTGTCCAAAAAATTGTTGATAATATGGTGGCAATAAAAGTTATGATAACATGGGCCCAATACAAGTGATGATAACATTGTGCTGATACAAGTAATGATAACATGGTGCTGATACAAGTGAGGATAACATGGGCCTAATACAAGTGATGATAACATTGTGCTGATACAAGTAATGATAACATGGTGCTGATACAAGTGAGGATAACATGGGGCCAATACAAGTGATGATAACATGGGGCTGATACAAGTGATGATAACATGGAGCTGATACAAGTGATGATAACATGGTGATGATAACATGGGGCCAATACAAGTAAGGATAACATGGGGCCAATACACCTCATGATAACGTGGTGGCAATAAAAGTCATGATAACATGGGGCCAATACAATTAATGATAACATGGTTCTGATATAAGTGATGATAACATGGTGCTGATACAAGTAATGATAACATGGGGCCAATACAAGTGATGATAATTTGGGGCAGATACAAGTGATGATAACATGGTGCTGATGCAAGTGTTGATAACATGGGACCAATACAAGTAATAATAACATGGGGCCAATACAAGTCATGATAACATGGTGCCGATAAAATTCATGATAACATGGTGCTGATACAAATGATGATAACATAGTGCTGAAAAAGTCACGATAACATGGTGCTGATACATGGTGGCAATACAAGTCATGATAACAGGGAGTTAATAAAAGTCATGATAACATGGTGGCAATACAACATGATGCCAATACAAGTCATTATGAAACCATAATGCCAATACAAGTCGTGACATTATGGTGCTAATACAAGTGATGATAACATGGTGCTGATACAAGTTGCAATGGAGGGATTCTACCAGCTGAGATTATAATGGATAATTATAGAACATGAAGGATGATAACAGATCCCACTAGTATCCTAACCTTTCTGGAGGGATATCTGGCTAGTCTTATGTTTCGAGACCCTTAAATGCTTATCGACCGACTCTTTTTTGCATATTTGTAATTCCCAGGGAGCAATGCACCTAGGATTTCACTGCATTGAGCGCTTTAACCAGCAGCTGACAATGTAATATTTGCCTGGTCTCCCTGATATCAGTGATATTTTTCCCATATGACTTTTATTCTTGGCAGAGCTAAGCTAAGTAGTTATCTACTGAGTAAATGTCATCAAATTTTTGCCGCCACCATCACTCTCGCCAGAAATGAGGGAGAAGGCGGGTCAGTGGGCATGGTCAGATGAAGAGATGGTGTGGCCTTAGCATGCACTGCATTTATGACGCCGGGTCAAATTGTGGGTGAAATCTATCCTGGCTCTGGCACACCTGGATTTATTTAGATATATCTGAAACAAATGTTGTCAACCATGGCAATAAAAATGATATATATGTGAAGTCAACAGGAGCTGAGGTCATGAATAAGACACCAGTATAATATTAGTATACGCTGTATATATAGTATATTATAGTATGCGTTGCCCAGGAGTAACAAATGAAGAACAGCTGGAAGGGAATAATCTACCATCTCCCGCTGTGCGGACCACCGGTGCCCCATAAGACCCTGAGTAATATCCGTACGTTGTTTTATCGTATTCTGCTGGGTCTCTACAAGGGAACTAAATATAAGAAGAAGAAACTTTACGTGTTGCTAGGTAACTTATTACATTCTTCTCGAGGTCTGCACCAAAGTTAATATATTTGTTTAAAATCCCAGTTTTCATATTAAAGAAAATCAACCCAAGCGGAACAAAAGGAAAATGTCAGGAACTAATTGCTGCACCTTTTGCAGTCGTGTATTAAAATACATTTGTTTCATTGTCTGTTCTAACATACGTCACATCTCATCTGTCCATGATCAGTATGCAAATTGACTTCACAAAGGAGTTCTGCTTAAAGAGGAACCATGTTTGCTTTCCACATTTATTGCAGATCCTGTACTCATTAAAGCATGGTTGTCAATATAATACAGTCATTTCCAGGGACTTGCTGTTGCTGCTGAGAAATTGACATAACTAGGCATGTTACCGGGTCAGCTTTCGGCCAGCTGTGTGGAAAATTGTATTGCGTTATAGGCCGGTTTATCTTTATTTTATTCATTTACACCCAGTGCCGGACTGGCCCAACAGAGGACTGGGAAATTCTTCGGTGGGCCCCCAGCTTTAGAACCTGCACAAACACTGACTTACATGTCGTTTCTCACTGGTTCTTCATTGGTGGGCCTCCAGGATCATTTCCTCTGGCGGGCCCCAGATATCCCAGTCCGACACTGTTTACACCTTGGCTTATTCAGGGCTTAGGAGTAGAGATGAGCGAACAAAGCTAAGCGTACAAACTCGAACCATCGGTATTTGACTCCCGCAGTCTTCCCGTTCTGTGGGGAAGGTGGAGACAGCCCGAGTGCCACCTGGAAAACAAGAATATAGCCTGGGTCATATGCGTGGTTTGCAATTAAGCTCCATTTCCTTCAATGGAACTGTCTCTGGAAGAAAGTGGCCATGTTTTTGTTACGATGGATAACCCCTTTAAACTGGAGCAACAGTGACTGGAAAGGTCTAACTCTCTGGGGAGAAGGGTCTGGAGTGGTTGGTTCTCATCTGAAAGGTGGTGGACCATGAACCTGGGACCCACTGCCCCCATCCTTTAGAGTTATGTCATGTGACCTCATCTTCCATGTGAATAAGACATTATATACCTAAGTATACTCTGTTTAGCAGTGTTAGAAATAAAAATCGCAGCACACACAAGAATAATACTCCGACACTCAGTAGGTATTGCTCAGCCACACGACAACTTTAGGCTGGGATACGGGTAATGGGAAACTGCACATAAAACTATTATTAAAAAATTCAACCAGAACGCAGTAAAAGCCAAAAGAAGATACTTGATTGGTTGCTATGAGGTCATAGATCAGGATTTATGCATCAGGATTTTTTTTTTTTACATAAGATCGTAGACATAGATCCCATTCCAAGCATTGATTCTGGTCTCATTCATTATGCATTGTCACCAAATACAAATGAGCAAAGCAATTCAAATACATCTGGAACCTTTACAAATCTCTCAACAGCAATAGGATTTAATAACAGCGAAAGCTCGCAATGGCATCGAGAATACGTGTCTCACATACAGTAGCTTATAGCTTTACTGTAGACAGTCCCAGAGGGTTCAGTATTCATTCCGGTAAATAGAACGAAATTGCTTGTTTGCCTTTTGTTTATTATGTAATAGACTTTTTTCCCCTAAGTTTTAGAACTTTACCTTCGTCAAAGTTGTATGTGGGCAATGCAATTTCTTTCCCACTTGGTACAACGTATTAAACATCAATATATTTAACATGAGAAGCTTTGATGTTACTACTATAGTGTTTAACCAACTAGTGCCAAAAAGACATACATGGGGAAATGCAAAAGAATACTAGTTACCGCAGTGGGGAAAGATCTCCATTAGAGATGAGCGAACCAGGTTCGGGTTCGAGTCCATCCGAACCCGAACGTTCGGCATTTGATTAGCTGGGGCTGCTGAAGTTGGATAAAGCTCTAAGGTTGTCTGGAAAACATGGATACAGCCAATGACTATATCCATGATTTCCACATAGCCTTAAGGCTTTATCCAAGTTCAGCAGCCGCCGCTAATCAAATGCCAAAAGTTCGGGTTCGGATTGACTCGAGCATGCTCCAGGTTCATTCATCTCTAATCTCCATGTCTGAGACCTCCTGCCAAAAAATCCCTCCTGCCAAAAAATCCTTCAAGAAGGAAAAATAGTGAAATACTAGTACAATTAAAGGTCAACATCATTGGCTTCTGCAATTTTCAAGGGCCGCAACTCTCCTCCATTTGATATCTAATGTGCTTCCTAACATATTTGTAATTGACTTTATTTAGCAAAAATAACTCCTTACCCTAGAAAAAAGCTCTAAAATGTTGGACATGGGCGGGGTGGGGTGGTGGTAAGTATTAAAGTCTACACCTAAAAATTTGCGCTATTTTTCTGGATAGAAGAGAACAGCATGTATTGTATTCTGAACTTAAAAGTAAGAGAAATCTGAAGGACAAATGGTATGAACCCAGATCAAGAGCTAGAATATTGGGCATCCAGTACAGCACAGAGCAGTCATTAGCAGTCACAATGCAATGAGTGGGTACAATAACATTTGCACTTTATTAACATGCCATGCTCGAGCTACAGATGGCACGTCTCCTACTGACACACCTACAAGAACAAGTCTGAAGAAAACACGTTTCTTAAGATTCCTGGGATGAATGAGTAAACTCTTTACTTAAAATAATGAACTAAGTGAAGATGGTAAAGTCTGGATCCTTTAAAACAAAAACTTCGGTCTCGTATACCAGCTCCAAGTTATACTGTTACACGGCACCCACAGAAGTCTCCTACTGACACTCCTACAAGAACAAGTGAAGAAAACACATTTCCTTAGAGTCTAGGAATGAATGACTAAATGCTTTATAAATGATTCTGGGTAAAGTCTGGATTCTTGTAAACTAAAACTTTGTGCACTGACGCAGGAGCTTTGGACTATACCAAGCTGTCGGGGGGGGGGGGGGATATTTTTTGGGTTAGATATTTCCTGTGATGTCATACCATATACATAGACGGGGCTTAGAATGTCTATGCATTAGGCTGGCACAACCTCTCTGTCCTTCCTCTCCGCCCTCCTCATCATTAGGAATGCTCCAGGCAGATTGTCTTCTATTCATCAGCTGTGTGAATACTGAACATGGGCTGGATCGTTAAAGCACCTGTGCAGTGTTCAGACAGGAGAAAATGTTCCAGTGACATTCCTAATGATGAGGGGGGGGAGGAGGGACAGAGAGGTTGTGCCAGCCTAATGCATACACAATCTAGGCCACGCCTGTGGGGCACGGGGCTGCAAGTTTTAAAGTAATTTTTTAGTACAATGAGTGCATCACCTGCCAAACGGACCCCAGGACAGATCTTGGATTGAAAGCAGCTATCCGAAGGTACAAGTGGTTTGGGGGGGAGGGGGGGGAGTCAGATTGTGGGTACAGTCACTTTAAGAACAACAGTGATGGCACTAACAATACCTTGTCACCACTCTGAAGGTTTAAAATTTTTTTCATAAAAAGACATCTACACTTTATGTTATAAAAAGCGGAAAAAAATATTTTGATTTATTTAAATTCTTAAACATTTTTCAAATCCAGACAACAAATATGTCTAAATTGAGACCCAAATTGGAATGTAGTGAAACACCAGAGACTCCGACTGATTAGGTGTCATTGGAAGATTTGTCAGCAGACTCCTTGGAGTGACTTGGCAGACAGCACTTCTGCCTTATCAGTTCTGCTTGGCTTCATGCCTCTGGTTGTACAAGCTATCACATCATGAGCAGAAAGAAGAGGACACAAATTCCGGCTTGTTTGAAATGGCAATCTGGTAATTCTGGCATTTTCTAGAATAGAGGATAGGTCCTGGAGTCCTAATGGATGCAGCATTTGCTGGCTTTATTACAATATTTAGACCATGTCCCCTCCTGATGAACAGTGTGGGGTGGAAACTGAAATTCTTTTATACAAAGTAGATGCAGCAATGATTTATAGCAATTTGGGTTTATGCCGAAGACTGCTAAAAATACATTGATGCATTTTCAAAAATGTTTTAACAGGTTATATGATAGTAATGCACAGAGAATGCTGGGGTTGCACACGGACCTTGGTGGCTACAAGGACCCAAAGACTCTGCCGCCACATTGATAGTTGGCGGCCATGTTGCAGACTTTATTTTGGAGCTTAAAGGGGTACTCCAGCGTGGGGGCACTTTTGCCCTGGGACCGGGGCCGAGGAAGCCGAGGGAAAAGACGTCCACTCACCTCCCCGTATCCAGCGGCGGGTACCGCATCGCGGCGCTCCGGTGCCCGTTTCCCGGCCGCTTCCGGGTGTCTGACGCGGGCCTGAGACGTGACGTCTCAGGTCCGTTCAGCCACTCAGTGAAGGAGGCGGGATCTTTTTCCTCGGCCACCTCGTCCCCGGTCCCAGCGCAAAAGTGCCCCCACGCTGGAGTAACCCTTTAATTGGACATGGTTAGAGATGAGCAAACGTTGAGCATACTCCGATTTCACTGAACCAGAATGCTCTGCATTTGATTACCGGTGGCTGAAGAAGGTGGATGCTGCCCTGGAAACTATTTTACAGGACTCCTTAGGGTTGCATCCAACTACTTCAGCCACTGGTAATCAAATGCAGCAAGTTCAGGTTTGCCAATCTCTAGTCACTGTCATTTCAAGCAACTCCCCTCTATGCGACAGCCTATTTACTGAAAATGGCTCTAGCGACAGTATACGAATCATTAGAAAATCTTAAGGTATCTTACTCCTGGCAAACTGCTGTTCACTGCCTGTTGCTTGGCTAAGTCTGTCTCTAGTAACAACTAAATCACAGGAAGTGGGTGGGGCTTAACATATTTTATGTGCAGAAGAAAAAGATAAATACTTGTCTGAGTACCTGCAAGCTGAGCCTGTCGGCTTGCTGACAATGATCTACTCTGTTTCTGAAAGGTAAATCAAGGCTTCCTTCCCATCATTACAGCTGTATGTTCCCAGAGCTACAGTTTAACCTCTTTTCCTCCTCCCTTTAGCCGGTCATCATCATTAAAATCAACAAAAGCATTTCACTGGTTAGCATGAAACCCTTTTTTGCTGCAATCCTGCTATTTTTCCTTTTCTGCTCACAACCGAGTGCATCAGTAACCCCTTCTTTCTCCACATGTCATCTGTTGTACTGTACTTTAAAAACTATCCTCCAGCCCAATGTCATTCTATTCTGTCCTGTGTACTATGTCATGGCATAGCAGAGAGGAGTATGTGATGTGCTGTATTTGGTCAGAGAAGTCCTGTAGGTGCACTTGTGGCAAACCGCCCAGCTCTGGTCCTATACTTTAAAAAGGAGAGAATATGACATAGCTTTGCACCCTGGAATGGGGCACCAGGAAGTGGGTGGGGCTTAACATATTTTATGTGCAGGAGAAAAAGAGAAATACTTGGCTGAGTACCTGCAAGCTGAGCCTGTCTGCTTGCTGAAGATGATCTAATCAGTTTCTAAAAGGTAAATCAAGGCTTCCTTCTAATCATTACGGCTGTATGTCCCCAGAGCTACCTCTTTTCTTCTTCCCTTAGCTTGCCATCATTATCATCATCATTTGTCATCTGTGGTACTGTACTTTGAAAACTCCAGCCCAATGTCAACCTATTTTGTCCTGTGTAGTATGTCATGACATAGCAGAGAGGAATATGTGATGTGCTGTAATTGGACAGAGAAGTAAGGAAAGGGAAGGCCTGTAGGTGCACTTGTGGCAAACTGCCCAGCTCTGGTCTTACACCCTAAGGCTATGTTCACACAACGTATATTTTCATAAAACCACGGCTGGTGTACAACGGCCGTGATTATTACAAAAATATACATTACCTTGCCGTCCACATAGTATACGCTGCGGCAGGGATCCCTAGTGGCGCTGCAAACAACTGACATGTCCATTTTCTGCGGCCGCTATTCATTAAATGGCGGCCGCAGAAAACCCTGTCAGTGCACACAATGGAGCGTGCGGCTCCGGCCACTCGTTCCATAGTGTGTTGTGGGGAGTTCCGATGCGGTCGTACACTGATGCGCCCGCATCAGAACTCTGCGGCGCGAAAGATCATCCGGCCGGTACTGAGACCCTTCCGGCCGGGTCATAGAGCGGTCGGTCTCTTACATAGTATGAACATAGCCTAAAAAGGAGAGACTACCACATAGCTCTGCACCATGGAAGGGGCTCAATATAGTGATAGCCCAAAAACCACCCTGTCCCCACTCTGAAGGGTTAATCTAATGAACCATTCAGGTTTTTAAACATCTTTTGCAATAGCAGCTACTCTTTACTGTTCCTCCTCTTGTCATTGTGCTTATTTTGACCTTTACTATGAATTTATTATTCCGATATTGTGACAAGTAGTCACTGTTCTAATCCTTAATATTGTGCGACTTGATGTAACTATCCTGTGGTCCGCCAGACCCCAAATATTATATCAGTAATCAGTTATCACCGGCGTCGAATGATTTCTGTGCTTGCTTTGGTATTTAATCTTTTCAATTGGATTTGACATTCGGCCAAATACTAGACGATCGAGCTTAAATGAGATAAAGGGAAAATCTTTCAGACCATTGTAAATATATTTCAGCCAGTAATTCGTGAGGTCGTCTCCCGTAAAACATTTTCATTTCAATCTTCTAACATTTGACTACGTTCATGGATTAGGGATTGAGGACTGATGCAAATAGCCGAGTAAAACAAGACATAAAAGAACGAAAGAAATACTAACTAAATTACTATGCATAGTCCAAAGTAACCATTGGTAATTGTATCCATAGACACCTTGATGTGATATTTATTCAGTGTTACAATGGTTTCCTGACATCATTGCACAAGGGGAAATGATTTGCTGATGGTTTGTAATGGTTTTCCTGTAGAAAATAAGAGAGTAGTAGTAGAAAGCATCATAGCAATTATATTATTGCATTGATCCAAACATTGGCTATTTCCGAGGGCCTACTCTATCTCTATCTATTAAAGGGAAGGAATTTAAAGGCATCATAGTATAGAGCAGGAGGAACTGATAGATATTTCCATCTATCTCCTATCTATTATCTATCTATCTATCTATCTATCTATCTATCTATCTATCTATTATCTATCTATCTATCTATCTATCTATCTATCTATCTATCTATCTATCCATCCATCCATCCATCCATCCATCCATCCATCTATCTATCTATTATCTATCTATCTATCTATCTATCTATCTATCTATCTATCTATCCATCTATCTATATTTTATGGGAGAAGACTCAATAGAACTTTCAAACCTACTCATTTCTGTTCAGGATTAGTAGTCCAATAGGTGGTCTTATACAGTGACCTCTACTTTTGCATGAGTGTGCTATCAATCAGTGGAAAAGTCCACCCACTGGACCCAGAATGACCAGGAATACAAATAAGTAAATTACACATTCTACTGAATCTTTTTTTCCGCAAAAATAGTGAATCTGCTCAGCTTCTCCTGTCCTATTACATGATGTCTTTAGTCAGAATCCTGCTCTACACTGATGAGGGGCAACACCCCAAAACAGCTGTCTGTGGATGGATACCTGGCATTGGTTTTTCCCTTGTCATTACATTGATTTATAGGGCCACTTAATATGATGGTTTTGGTGGTTTCCATACAGTAGGGATATCTGGCTAGTCTTGTGTTTTGAGACTCTTAGAGGCTCCACAGGCTCTTTTTTTTGCATGATGTCTTGATTGATTGATGTGACTGGTTCCTTTTAACATGTAGAAATAGGGTAGACCCTCAGAATCATCCAGTTTTCTGAATTTAGGAGTCCAAAGGGTGGTTCCTACCCAGTGATTGACAGGTATGATTGTGTGTAGCGATAACAGTCAATGGGTAAGACCACCGCAGTCCAACCAATGGGTAAGACCGCCGCAGTCCAAAATGCAGTCCAACCTGCTGGAATCATGTTGTCGAGCAGGAGATGCTAAGCAGATTGATATATAGTTTTATATAAATAGTTCCAGGATAACTTGTCATTTACCTATATAAGTCTTTGGTCATTCTGGGCTAAGTAGTCACATGGGCGGTCCTATTCCAAGATTGAAAGCTCTCTGTATGTAAGTGTGTGGGTAGAAAGAGCTGTCAATCATTAAGTAGGACCACCCAATTGACTTCTTAACCTACAATATGTAGAATAGACAAGTAGTTGACTACCTGTACACCTAAAGATAGTTGTCAATCTTTGAGTAGGACCGCCCACATGACTACTTAGCCCCAAACGAGCAGAGATTTACATAAATAAATAAATAACCAGTTATCCTGAAATTTTTCCTGCAAAAATGTATATCAATCTACTCAGCTCCTCCTGTTCTATAACAAGACGCCGGCAGATTGGATAGCAATTTCAATGGGACAGGTTCCTTTTAAGTTGGAATATTAGGGCCTATTGTCAACTCAGACCCGGTCTCATCTAAGAATCACGGGATGGGTCTGACCCTGGGCCTGTATACGGTATTCTCCCCTGTACAATGTACTGTACATCTTAGATGTGAAGATGATCATTACGACTTTATGGTCAAAGGGGCCTTTTTTTCTCAACACTTCATCCCTCACCCCTCTGCGGGGATCTCATTGTAAGGCTTGAAAATGCACTCGGGCACTCCAGATTATGTAAGGGTAGACGCTACAATAGTACAGTGCCAAACATTGACGTTAGGATTAGCCAGTTTTAGAGGTTACTAAGTTACTTTGATGCTTCTTCTTGAGCTTTCAAATTCCTGTTTGGAATCGATAATGTAATCCAGAGCTGAGTGTGCGAACAGCGTCTTACGTAAATCTGTGTTAACCCTTTCACCACTCCGGTTCGGGAGAGGTTAAGCAGATCTGCCGCCAAGGCACTTTCTTTAAACCGAACATATCAAGTGCTTTTTATCATCCACTAATTATACTCTTTGTGGAAAGAATTTTCCCCTAACACCCTTCAGTGCTTGTACACCCTTTAATCAGATCTTATTACATCCACATAATCCTATGCTTTTACGACTTGCCAGACCTCATTAACAGTTTTTTTTTTAAACATGTCCTATGCAATATCAGGAATGAAAATATTGCCAATATCCGAGTATTTTCCTAGAAGAGAGTCATACAACGCAAAATTGCTTTCTCCCTACGCAGGTTTTAACCCTTTCAGTCCTGCCATGTTGGACGACTTCATTCTATTTAAACGTCGGCTGAATTTTCCAAAAAGATCCAAACAACTTGATATGAAAGGCATGGATTACTGGAATGAATTTATCCTGTTCTTATGAAGAGAAGATCAGCTTGTGTTCTTCAACCAGTTTTAGCATTGAGATGTTTTAATATAATTTCTCATTTAATTTTAGGCAATGCCAAATTTACCTCCAAACACAGATAAAAGATGAGTGACCTTGAGCATACACGGGTTTGTCCGAACCTGAACATACTGCATTTGGTTACTGATGGCTGAAGAAATTGTATGCTCCCCTGAGGGCCCTATTACACTGATCGATAATAGGCTGAATTAGGCCGATTCGGCTGATTATCACTCTGTGGAATAGAGAGAATGATCGTCAATGATTGTTTCTTTAGGTCCAGACCTAAAATCATTGGGCGTTGGGCATGCATCGCTACGCGTAATAGCGATGCCCGGCTGATGGTTGATGATTGTAGTCTAAAATATAGTATAAACTCACCTATTTCCCGGTGTCCTTCGAGACCTTTCCCGGTGTCTGCCACGCTGCCTTCAGTTCTAGTCTCTGCACTGACAGTCCGCGGCCGCTCAGCCAATCACTGGCCGAGACTGGACTGTCAGTATAGAGACTGGAACAGAAGTCAGAGCTGCAGACACCGGGGATGGCCTCCGAGGACACTAAGAAAGGCCCGCAGACATCGGGGAATGTGGTAAGGTAAGTTAATACTTTATTATTTTAAACTGAAGGCAAGGGCTGCACAGACATAGCTAACGATGTCTGTGCAGCACTTGCTGCCCGATAGTCGTCCCATGTAATTGCTCAGTAAACGAGCACTAATCTAGCAGATAATCGCTTGTTTACAGTTAATGATTGGGACGGCTAATAGGACCCTAAGGCTGTCTAGAAAAAACATGGATACAGTCATAGGCTATAAGTTGTATCCATGTTTTCCAGGACTCCCTAGGGCTGCATCCAACTTCTTCAGCTGCCACTAATCAAATGCAGTGCGTTTGAGTTCAGAAAAAAAACAAGCGTGCTTGAGGTTCACTCATCACTAGCACAGATAGCAAGGGCACCTGCTAGAGGGAAAATTTACATACATATTTCATAATTGTGTATGCCGAAGTAAATGATGTATATATGTAAACTCAGGGGTTACCCCAAGATCACCCATGTCCATGGTTAACCAAGTGGTTGATGCCGATTTTGAGAATGGAGGACAAAGAAGTGGCAATGTGCATGTCCATTCATTCTTTATTGAACATTGCTCTGTGCCAGGAATATTAAGATGCTCCATAGAGTATGAACTGAGTGCTGGTCGCGCATGCCTGCTGCTACTCCATTTATTCAGGGGATGATTGTCCTTTATCCTTGGGATTGGTGGAAGTCACATTGGTCGAAACCCCTCTGATAAGCTAATTGTCCCCTATCCTGTGGAGAATAAGGATATATCTGATAATATATATGGCTGCACAAAGGATTAAATCAGCTGATCGTCCTTCGGTGGACTGCCAACCCTTTTACATGGGCCGATTACTGGGTAAATTAGTTTTCTTAGGCCATTGTACATAGGCCTGCATCAACAATTTCGGTATTGATAAAGCTGCCCTGGCTAGCATTTCTGCCCATGACAATATGATGAAGAGGTATTGGGCAGAGCCCGACATTTCTTATTGATTGTGAACATTTATCGATTGGGAATTTAACAAAAAGTGGCAATTCCTGGAGGTTGAGCTCGGACGTATGTCTTTTTTTCCACCATGAAGAAGGAGAAAGTCTTGCCAGATCTTTACACTACTCGTTTTCTGCCCACTACCGTAAC
This sequence comes from Dendropsophus ebraccatus, assembly GCF_027789765.1. Classification (NCBI taxonomy): domain Eukaryota; kingdom Metazoa; phylum Chordata; class Amphibia; order Anura; family Hylidae; genus Dendropsophus; species Dendropsophus ebraccatus. The sequence goes on from NC_091466.1 coordinate 62,253,495, forward strand.
ATATACTGTAGACTTTTAGGTGGACATCATTGTCCAATTGTAATTTTGATATACCCTAACTTTTTGTTACAATGCGGAAAAGATCCACTGGTTGGGTATGCAGTAAAGAGTAGACACGAATATGTGGATAAAAGACAACTTAAAGTTACCCCCAGTACTAAGCTGGTAATTTCTTCTTGCATCTATATAGCTGTCACTAAATGTATTGTCACATTACATCACAATTTTGGCCTTTTGGTTTTACCACTTAGCATATTGCATTGTCCTAAAGATCAATAATTCTATGAATATTTATTATTATTTTTCAGTTTTTCTATGGGCTATAGTTGTCCAAAAGGTTTTTATGCTATAATGACTTATGCTATTAGCTTAACGTAAGTCATAGTTTTCTTGGCCTTAGGCTCTGTTCACACTACTGCCAAGCTTTCTGTTTCCCTGATCCGTCAAAGGAGCATAATATCCGCTGGATCTGCCACTTGATGAACGTTAATGGTGCACAACAGCCTCCATTGGCTTATAATGGGTCTACTGTATCCTGTTGTGGTGTCTGCTGTTTTGACAGGGAAGCTGGCCTTGTGTGCTGTGCTGTTCTTCTGGTCAAATATGACAGAACCCAACACTAGTATGAACAGTGCCTAATTACATGTTTATACACATATATAGCCAGAAGCTGTTTATTATTTGATCTACTGTAATAATAAGTCTATATTTTTCCCAGGTGTGACAGACAGGTAGAGTCTTTTTTAAATAATTGGATTATTATTGCATTATGTATTTATCATAGCTTACAGACTGGAAGAGTAGATTTTATTCAATGGGATGTCCATTTGGGCTGACCTTTGCCCATAGACATACAGACATGACCTCGGACCCAGTATTATGTGCAATGAACCATCAGTGAGCGACTCTACTCAATAACAGATCGGTCCACCTTATTGGGTAATGATTTGAAATGAATGAATCTCGAGTACGTGTTGGATTCTCAAGTCAGCAGAAGGTTATGCTAATCTGATGAAGAGGCTGGGCCTTGAAACGCGTAATTCTTGCAATAAAGTTCTGATTTTACCTCCACCACTACTTCTCCTATGATTTAAGGAGTGAAATTCATCGGATGCCGTAAGCGACACCAAAGTCCTGGACCTTTTGCACGGCTGTCCCTCCAGCCTGCAGAACCTTCTGCTGATTCTCCACTGGTATTCCCCGGCCCACCGACTGGCTGAAAGAGGCTATATATTGATTATATGATCGGCGGTGTTGGGCTCCTGGCAAAACCACCCCAGGTGAGCGGCTCTGAAGCCACTATTTGCAGTAATACACTATGTGCGCCCCCCTGTGTTTTTTTTCTTTTATCTTTCTAGTTTGGATTCTCAAGTTGGATACAGCCCTAGGAAGTCCTGGAAAACATGGATACAGCCTATGGCCTATGACTGTATTAATGTTTTCCAGGTCCCCTTAGGGCTGCATGCAACTTCTTCAGCCACCGGTAATCAAATGCTGCACACTCAAGTTTGGACAAATCTGAGCATGTTTGAGATTCATTCAGCTCTAAGAACAGACATCAAAGGCCAGATTCCACAAGATGGCGGACATCTTCTAAATTAGACTTGACCCATGCCTGATGCAGCAGCTTCTTCAAAGTAAATATTAGTAGGACCATATATCACAACCTGTTCCAGCCCATGTCATACATCTACAGTGGGTTTACAGTCCAGTGACTTTGGGGCCAAAGGAATGTGGATAATTCATTGTCATGTTTCTCCAAACTCTCCCTAGTTGTCTGGGCCTGAAAAGACAGGGAAAACCTCCTGAAGATATGCGTGCAGAGGTTCTTATAGCATTGACCATTCAAGGATTATAGTATAATGGCAAAGGGTCCTTGGGCATGCCAAGAAAATGCTCCCTACAACATAGTGCCATCACCACTAACTTGTTTAACCCCTGATGATGCACCTACAGGATACAGCTTCTTGCTGTTTACTGCCTATATGGACTTGGCCATTTGTATGGTTCAGCAGGAACTGGGATTCCTCACTCTAGACAATCTTCTGCCATGTATCTGAGGTTCATTCTGGTCTTTTCTTGGCCCATGCAAGGTTCTTGGCCCATCATAAAGGTTCTTTGTGATGATGTGGGATCATTAGGGCTCCTTTGTTGGCTTTTGGATATTCTACACCACAGAGTATACTGCATGGTTATTGTAGACATTTTTCTTACTTGTCCAATGATATATTGCCGGGTCAGTTGGTCCACCATGGTATATTGTTGCTGAAATGCAATATGCCACCCAATGCTTGCCTCTTGGAACAATCGCATGTGGCCTCCCACCGTGTGGTCCTCTGTTGGATGTCCGTCCATGGTGCATCTAGTCTCGGTACACTCATGGTTTGGAAACAGCAAACAGCTATGGCTGTTTATGAAATACTGGCACCACACCTCCGCCTGCAGTCAAAGACACTCTATACCCCACAATTACTCATGACAGGCAAATTTTACCTTCCGCTGGACATAAGAGAGGGATGGGGCTACCACATGGTAACAAATCGTGCAGTGATCCTTCAGGCAAGTTACCCATTTATTGCATTGAGTAATGGGGGTTTCAGCCATCGGACTAGCCAGGATCAGCTGATCAGCCAGGGGTCACTCACAGACACTATCATTGTAAGACAATTTTTCTAGCTAATATTATTTAACTAGAGACAGAGAAATATGTTGTACAATAAACCCTATAACATCCCAAGGGCAATACAAGGAAAAAAAAAAGAGAAGAAGCAAACTTCCAAGACGGATGACCCATTAATACCATTGTGCTTTTACACAATGAACATATCACTTTCTTTATTTAGTTTGTTCTTCTGGGAAGACTGAGCCCTTAATGCCCACAAGTAATTGTGTCTTTCAACAGTCCATGTCAAGTCCCAATGAACATCGAAAGTACAAGATCTTCTGCGAACAAAGATGTAGTGATCACAATATGTAACCTTGTCCCCGGCCAAATTGTGATATCCATATTCTGACACCTGACATAATACCCGTATCTGGAGTGGAGTAATTGTCTCCGAATGAGATCACCGGCTTAAAAAAAAAAAAAAAAGGCGCAGTCTCCTAGGCATCTATATAGAAGCAGTAAGTGGCGTGATTTGTATGTATCGCAGTCTAATCCCACAGGTGCTTCGCTCGCTCAAGTCACAATCCATTCCTCTGCAGGCATTTAGCAACAACACCAAGGATGAAATCGATTCGCCGCCTTCTTATCCTGCACTAAACCTCTGCATTTTCCAATTCACCAATTCTTTTGCTAAGAAATTATACTCTTTTAGGATGAGGATAATTGTAGATCTATGTGTAAAAGGGTGCATTAAAATAAAAGGCTGGCAATAAAGTTACTGTGTTATGGAAATGTAAATCCATCGGAACGTCATAATAACCCAGTGTGAATTTTATTATAGATTTATGTGTATATTGCATTAACACTTTTTAAATTTTTTTTTTAAGTTTAACGTATATTAGGAGTCATTTTGTTTTATAGATTTTATAATTACGGGGCTGAGTATCAGGTGCCAAACAGTTTAGTGTCGGAGACAAATAGAGAGATGTCATATGGCGCCATGTATTTCCTACAAGTGCTCCCTATAATTTCTTAGATTTATATGGCTAATGACTCCTCTAGCACTCTATGATCCCCTTTGGCCCCCTCTAGAACTCCATTTGTTGCTAAGTCTAACCTCCTACAACTTATGGTTTCTGAGCTAATACTCTTGTTAACATTTCCTTTCGCTTCATATAATATATTACTGGAAAGTCTCCTCTGATGGTTTAAAAATAAGATAAATGGGCTCCCCATAAATATCACTGACAGAACATACTAAATGTTTTAAAGGGGTACTCAAGAGACTCAAGCTACTAATTTTTTTTCAAATCAAGTGGGGATTTTTAAATTACTTTTATTTAAAATCTCTGGTACTTACAGCTGCTGTATGTCCTGCAGAAAGTGGTGTATTCTCTCCAGTCTGACACAGTGCTCTCTGCTGCCTCCTGTGTTCCACACAGAACATAGACTGTCATGGATGGGAGACAAGCAGAGAAGGCAACTGTCCATCACTACTCTTATCTTTACTCTAAAGCTTCTCTATCCCGACTAGGGCTAGCAAAAGAAACCAGATGAGTGTGATGGAACTTGCCAATCACCGCACAGCAAGTGAAAGAAGCAGACTGATAGGAAACATGCACATTGACTCATGACGAAAGTGCAATGTTGGCCGTATTTTATGGGCAGAGGACTGCACTGAGGGCTGAACAGGCATGGACATAACAGGTACACTACCCAAAAGTAACCTTTGAGAGTCTATTTATAAGGCAGTGGAGGAGCATCCCTAATGTGACAAGACTAGAGATGGTCCAAATCTGCCGAGGTTCGGGTTTGTATCAGATTCCCGCTGTCTGCCCGCTCCGTGCAGCGGGTGGATACAGCGGGAGGACCGCCTGGAAAACTGGGATACAGCCTATGGTTATGGCTGTATCCCAGTTTTCCAGGCGGTCCTCCCGCTGTATCCACCCTCTCCATGGAGAGGGCAGACAGCGGGAATTGTTTCCGAGGGTTCGGGTTCGTACGAACCCGACCTGAACCAGGTTCGGAACATCCCTAGACAAGACCCATTGTCTAATTAGGCTATTCGTGTAATCATTTCTATATCTGTACGAGACATAACTGCAAGAGAGTTTTTGCAGAAATCTGACATTTTCATCAGGGGTTTTTTTTCTTTTCTTCTCCAATGATAGTAGTTCTCCTTCCCGTTGAGTCTTCTTTAAAACCTTTCCCATAGGAAGTTTTTTTTACAATTTAAAACTTCCAATTATTATTATTTTTTTAATCCATGTCTATTCACTAGTGAGGGTGAGAGAAGTCATCTGGAGTCTTCATATTATAGTGCCCCAGAAAAATGGAAAGGCCACTTGCATTGCTTCAAATAGGAGAAAATTACCCTTGGTAGAAAACAACATACTGATTGTAATCAGACAATATTATAGACAGCTCTTCTGTGAGCAGAGCAGGATTAGCCTTAATCTAAAATTAATACGCTTATTCTTCGCACAAACACACCCTAGAGACCCAGAAAATAAAACACGTTCTATAAACAGGATGTTTCTTCCTTTCTCTCTTATTGTCATGACAAATGAACAGGAAAATCAAAGCACCATTTCCTTCTCGGAGTGACAGTTCTACTAAAAATATTAGCACACAACGACGGATGACACCACCAAATGTCTGCCTCATCGGTTCAACCCAAACCCCGAGAATAGAACGGGAAGAAATGTCATAGTTTGTATTAAAATTGTATTTTTATACTAAACATAGCGGCTTTGGCTCTATAAAAGAGATTTATTCCTGGCATAAAGTCACCGCGTAAACCTATTATTGGACATTAGTGCATTATAGAGATAAATATAATCCGCAGATAATTAAAGTTTTCCAAACCATTGCTAAGAGCTGAAATATCCGCCGCTCCTCTGAGGCTGGTTGGTAACGCTTCGAAGCAGAAACGGCAAGTTGTATAATATATTGCGAATCCACCCAATGACATTTACAGAATGTGTACATTTACCATGCTGGCAGTTAGCAACCAGCTCCCTAAATGTATGACATGCCGTGATAATGATATAGGCACAAATGCCAGGTCCGCATCAGCATCTTCGGAAAGACCGCCACCGTGATTGATAGCTGAAATTCCATGGCAGTATTTAAGTTTAGAGACTAGTGTTGAGCGAGCATAGTCAGTCGAGCATAGTGCTTGATCGAGCATCAAGGTGTCCGATGTGCGACCGAGAACCTCATGGTGCTCAGGGTGCTGTTTAAATATTCATGAATGTATAAACAGTTTTGGAACTCCCAGCATCATTATTCTTTATGATGCCGGGAGCTTCGAAACCATTTAAATACTAATTCTTGTACTGTATATTTTGTTTACACATCCCTTCAAGGGATGAAATATACAAAATATAAAAAAAGATGAAAAAATGCAATACCTAACTGCAAGACACATTAAGGGTCTGTTCACACGTACTGACTTGCAGCGATAATCTCGCTGTGAGTTTAGCAGAGAGATTTGCTACATGTTAAAGTCCTGGCAGGCCCCTTGGACTACATACTTTTAGCTGTGTGAAAGACCGCTGCGAGTATATCTTGCAGCCGCCCCCTTAACCCCTTCGCTGCCGATCAGCTCCCACGCTGTCTGTGTATACCTTACCTCTCTCCTTGCTGCACGGCGTTCCCGGCGTCCCGCTCTTCCACCCAGCCAATCAGTGTGTTGCCCAGCCGCAGCCACTGATTGGCTGGGCTTGAGAGCAGGACACCGGGAGTATGTAGTCCCAGGGGCCTGCCAGGACCTTAACTCGTAGCGGATTTAGCTGCTAAACTCGCAGCGAGATTTCCGCTGCGAGTTGGTACGTGTGAACCCACCCTAAAGCTGAATCAGGCATGCGCGAGTCTCCCTTTGATTTAAATGGTTTGTTACTTGAGTAGAGACGAACCGAAAGAGGTCTATCAGATAACGGGATGTTCTCGGCTCACCCTTCTTCATGCTCCTGATTTGCTTTCACTTTTACTTTGAGTGGAGGAAGGGCTCCTCCACAGCCATTGATTGTTCTGGCAAGCTGTTTTGTGCTCCTCTGCTCTACACTTTGCTGTGCTGTGTTGGGCTCTGCAATTCCAGATCCCCAGACCTGACAGCTCCAGGGGAATGGATTAAGATAAGGTGGCAGCACAGGGCACCTAGTACACATCTCTTTACAATGCATGCTCTGGGATCCCAAGTTTGTTATCCACAACCTATTTTGCAATCCATCTTAAATAGGTGGCCGTGTGTAGGTTCATTCCAAGCCGGACACTGTGCATTACCATTATAAATAATGCAAAAACATTCAGATGCTATATATGTGAAAGTCACAAACAAGGACTAAAGTAAAAAAAAAAAAACTCTATGGTGGTTGGGAAGAAGGGAAATGACTTTTAATTTTTGTTGGTTTTGTCACTGAAGGTGTATATGTACACCAAGGAAAATCATGAGGAAAATTTCCTGCCTGAAATTTTGGAGAACAAATCCTCATTGTGCTCCATGCAAAAAAGCAGGAGAAATTAATTGGAATCGTATTGGGACCGATTTAGGATCTTAAATACAAAGTTCCCATTGATTTCCTGGGGTTTTATTTGTGGATTCCTCCTTAAAAATGGACATAATAATTCCTCCAGTAGAATTCAGATCCACATTGGAAATTACTCTCTTTACAAAGAGTCAAGGAAATCCCACCAAACCCAAAGAGAAGTTTATGGCAGACGGAATTCACGCTGATTTACATCCATGTCTTGCTGTACCGGCTCTAAGCCAGTGAACCCTGCCACAGATGAGAGGCTCCATGATCTTTTTTCTGTTGAATATTTACTGCGCTTACTCCCTATAGATAGAGCATATAAACCATCTAGCAGTGTTGACCTCTTTATGGCTTGTATGTGGATGTTCGATGTAGAAACTCCTGACTGTTTTTCCACCTGCTGATGAATGATCGGTGGTATGAAAACTCATGCTATGCAGATCCAATGGACCTTTTTCTCCTCGCTACTGCTGCATCAGTGTTGCCTAGCGACGTACCGTATCTTATGAGAGACACCAATATTCATTGTAAATGTAAAGGCCACAATGAACAGATTTTACATTTACCTATCGTGGTGAAGATACTGATCAAATTTACCCGTGAAGAAGAGCGATGAAGAAGACCACTGAAAATCAATGGTCAGTATGTGGTTCACATGTGTTTGTGTATACTTACTATAGCAGCGCTGTTTTACAGTATTTCTTTTATTATGATACTATAAGGCTGCTGTATGGTGTTTTAAAGGATAAAAATTATTTAGAAAATTTAAGGATAAAAAAAGCCTGTCAGGTGAAGATGTAAGTGTTTGCATGTATACAAGTGTTGAGCCAACTTGCTGAAAGTTTAGGTCCGGCAATGTTTGTCCGAACCTGAACACTTGGCATTTGACTCCAGGTGTCTGGAGAAGTTGAAGGCCACCCTTGGATACAGCCTATGACTATCCATGTTTTTCAGGACTCCCTATGGCTACATAAAACATCTCCAGCCACCAGGAGCCAAATGCAGAGTGTTTGGGTTCAGATGAACGTTTTTGGCAAGTTCGCTCAACACTACTGCAAATAATGTAAATAACACCATGAGTGGAGGACAATGCCAGAGTGTTTGTGTGACCACATTGCTACACACATATCTACATTCAAAGGGATACTGCCGTCTGAGATTGTTTTCTCTATCCACAGGGATAATAAGCTGATTGTTGAGAGTTTGACCACCAAGAATGAGGTCGCAATTGCCATGCATGAACTTAAATGGGCAGTCCCTTCAATGTAGTGGGGTTACAACAATTTTGCAAAGAAAAGTGTCCCGAAGTTCCTCAAAGGGGGTGTAAAAGACTTGTCGCAAATACTTGATTGCAGTTGGTACTGCCAAAGGTGGGAAAACCAATTATTAGACGTAAGCCTCTATTACACAGGGTGATCAGAGGGAGCAAGCGAGCTTGTTCCTCGTTCCCTGCTCACTGCTGGTGCTATTACACTTTCCGACAGTAAACAGGCAAGTGCGGCGCGCTATGGGCACTGTGGGAGGGGTTTCCCGGATGATGTTTAGCCTAGAGAACCCAGAGCAACGGTCTACCGCGCCGCTTCTATTGCAAGGAGCGACAGCAGCAGATTGTTGTCATCGATGTCTTTTGTCTTTCAACATGTTGAAAGACGTTAAAAGACAATGATCATCCGACATCATGCTGGTGGGCTGATCATCATTTTATTAAAGCGATTATCTGCCGTAATCGCCCAATTAAGTCTGATAACTGCTTCATGTGATAGAGCCTTTAGAGGGGTGTTTACTTTTTCACATAGGTTGTATAGGTTTTGAATAAATCTCCAATGAATGGGATGGTCATGGACAAGTTGCCTTTTGTGTTGCCTTTTGGTTGTTAGTGTAGAACTGGCCCATTTTTTAAATCTCCCTACACTGGAAGCCAAGTTCGTCCAGCATTTATCTCCGGACTCAAAAGTTTTTTTTCCTAAAGGGTCACCACTGATTTGAACAACTATCACTAACACTTAAATGAATATGTTGGGGTATCAGAAAGGATTTACCCTTTAACATCAGGATATCTCGCTAATGAGCCACTGATCCCTTAAACATGTCAATGTAGCGCTAAGCATCATTTGAGACCTATAAGAATCCGGCTCTAAATTTCTTAAGGAACTCTGTCTTCATTTTAAAAGATATTGTGTTCTCTTCGGGATTAGACATCCACATTTTAGGTCTATAAAGACTCCAGGGACAGCTTAATATGATCCACAACAAAATCTCCAGCTGCCGGGAATAGGTATTAAATGAGATAGATTTCTGTGTAATATATTCAATTACCCCATTAGATGTTTGCATGGGTGACCCCAATTATAGACCTTCCATCCTTATTCCATTAAACTAAGCCCTAGACATGGAGGAATATACCGCTAGATGCATTTATGGTATACAATAGTTAAATAAAATCCAGTAATGATTACTGGTTTGAAGTAAACACAAGAGCTATATGGCGCGACCAGAACTATATTAGTACCTCGTCTCCACCAAGATGCTGATAATAATTAATATTCATCTTCACGACATTTCAGATTTTTTTTCTGTAGGTTGGTTTCCAGGGATCTTCTTTAGTAACAGTTGTTAGCGGGTTTTGTTCCCCACTCCATGGTAAGATTTGTGCTTTTGAGTTTGACATGTTTTCTCAACGAGCGACATCTCATGAAAACACGAGGTATTTTGGGGGAAGCAATGTGATAAAAGCAGAAAAAAGGACTTGAAAAGCAGAGTTGAGTTCTGCCAGATAAGTAAGTGACAGAAATGAAATGTCACATCTGGAAGGAAAAAAAAAAAAAAAAAGAGAGAAGAGGAAAAAAAAACAAAAAAACATTTCATCTCCATAGCTCTATAAACAAATCTAAACACAGATAATTAGGTACGTAACAGAAAGCGCGTTCAGATCACAGCTTACTGCATCTCTTTAATGGGTTCATCTGTGCCGCTTCTTCTGGTATTTACTTATGTGCATAGTGTATTATTGCAAAATGTGTTGCTCGGGGTGATGCTGAGAGATATGTGCCGTGCTCAGGATACGGCTGGCGGTACGTTTATAAATACATATAGAGGAGGCAGAGATGAGCCATTGTCCTTGTGTTAATAAACACTTTCCATAAACAATTGGAATACATTGTAGCCATAGGTGACTTCTGAGTTAGAGAAAAACAACTTGGATGGGTGAACTTTGTTTCGAAAAGACACGTTTCACACGTACAATTGGCAGAGTTTTTCTTATTCCAGGCTGGCTTGTAAGCCTACGTGTTGTCAGCCTTTTCATGTTTTGTTTTGTTCTACGTCATTTATTTCTTTTTACCTGTAGACAATACATATCTAATTATCAGGGCCACATTTTCCACCAAGCATCGCAACTGTCACTGTAAAAAAACATCCTAAAAACATGTCAAAAGTCTTGGGAGGACCTTTATTGAGGCTAGCGTTCATACACTTACCTCGCCGGATTCACCAAAAGGTGCACGTTTCTTAGATAAATCCAGAGGGATCTGCCCCTGCTGCACAGTGGTGCAAAAATATTCACCGGCTTATGGATTTCTGCCATGATTTAGCGCAAATCATGGTAAATTAGGCGTGGAAGAAGACCACGCCTCCTCCCTACCTGGACACTTCCTCCCTACCACGGAGAATCTAAGAATCTGTACACCACTGGCGCAATGATAATAAATGCCCCCCTTGATGTCTAGACCGCCACTGATCGTCTCATGGAGCCAGGAGAAGCGTGTGGTTATGAGCTTCATTCCCTACTTGCAGCATTTCTACCTCATTGCAGGAGTCGGTCTCTATTGTACGTGTATGGAGACTGTTTCCCGCAGCGAGTCAGAGATCATGCGTGCTTAGCCTAATGGGTTTCCCCATCTAATGATCATGACATTGAGACCTTGACAAAAAATTTTTTTTTCGACATATCTTTAGAATGTGGACCCTTTAAGTGAGTAAAAATAAATAAAACTTTAAGTGTAGCTGCTGCCACCATGCTGTGACATGGTGCAGAAATATATACCGTCTCCTGAATTTCTGCCATAATTTCTGCCTTAGGGTCCTTTAACACGGGCCACCAGTCTCCTGGTAACGATTGCTGATCCCTATGATCGACATTTGTTTAGACAGCTTGATTAATTGAGTGACTTCTTGAGTGATTGTTTTCACAGGGTGATTCGTGGCCGATAAAGATTGTATTGGCCGCATAAAAGATGCCGGCAGCGGATTGCAGCACAAACTGTAAATACGGTAAATACGAGCTGGAAATATGGTTTATCTGGGTTGATGTCATAGATTGTTAGAATACACAAGCGATACACATAAATACTCAAAAATACTTTCAAATATTTTTGCCATTGACTGAAACCATTGCGTATCAAAATTAACCTGATTCACAGGGGTATTGCTATTGCACAAAATAAAGATTATTGTATACTTAAAAGCAGTCCAATTTTCCAATTTACTTGTTGTGTAAATGCAGCATGGCTGTCAAGATGTCTTCTTGCTGTCATTCAGTGGGAATCTTCATTGTTTACTTCCATGTGTAAAAATCTGTATGGGCTCACAGGGGCTCGGCTTCTTCCCACACATACATTCTTATCAACATGTAAATAGTCAAAAACACAGCGAACATCTCTACGCGCATTTTTTTGCTGATCCTGTGCTGACCTTTTTGCAGGATCGATCCATCAGAATCATGGCTGTTGGCAAGTATAGACGAAGGTTCGATAATGGTTCCTATTGAAAAAGCCTTTCGAGACCCACCAGGCCTCTACTTCAGGTCCTCTCCCTGCGGAAGAGGCCAGGCTGGCTTCGAAAGGCATTGTATATTTAAACCCGGTTTTTAGAACATACAGTTTTGTTCTTTATGACATCACATGCCTTGGTCTACATCGTGACCCACGCCAAAGGGTACCTGTCAAGCGGAGAGGAGGTCTGTTTAAGTTCCTACGTAGGTGACCATTTTAGGTTGTTTTTAGAGATGAGGTTACTCAAGCACGCTCAGGTCTGATTACCAGTGGCTTAAAAAGTGCGTTAGAGACCTAAGTGCCGTGGCCTGAGGTGTTGGATACTGGTGCTAATCGAGACAGTGGGCTCCGGTGTTTTGGGGCAATTTGTCACAGTGGCCAGGAGTGGTAGCACTGATCCCCAAACACACGGGCACCGGACCTTTGGTAGAACTATGTTGAGGTGCAGGGTGCGGCGACCGAGATGACCGAGAGTCCCACTTAAACAGTGCAATACAGCAAGGTAACAGTGCTTTCGGACTTGCAATAACCAGTAACAACAACAGCAGCAGCTTGAGGTGAAGTAGAATATAAATAAACTGTAGCAGCTACCAGTAATGTAGCAATATGACTTATAATCTCTCCTGTTTGTGTCTAGATACCTGGTTATGGGCATGCCCATAGACTCCACGACTGTGGTCGCTCGGCAACCCGGGACGGCGTCATCCCCTGCGATCATGTGACTCTGTCACGTGACCGGGAGTTATGACGCACTTCCGGGGAGCGATCGGGCAGTGTCAGGAAGTGGGTGAGCAGCGTTCATGGGCTATTATGCCACAGGTGATTGTTAAATGCCGAGACACCATTGGAGGATTGGGGTATATAAGGCCCCCCCTGCTAGGACGTCATCACCCCCTGACGAAGAACACGAAACGCGCTTCGGGGTGGTGGCGTCCTGGAGAGTGAGCAGATCTTTTGACCCTTTGGTAATATATGCGATTCGTATATGGGGTGGGACGGGTTTGCATTGCAAGCATAGGATATCTTTCCAATGTTATGGAATGTTATGGAATGTTCCAGTTATGCACTTAGCACTTTATATATCCGGTCCCAGTGTTTTTTTTTTATGAATTGCTCCTGTACTATTATGTTGTATGTGTCATCTCTCCAGGATTTCCACCCTGTTTTTATAGTGTTGATTAATTTTTTTTATGCATTTTAAATATTGTTTGAAATAAAAATTATTGCTACATTACTAAATTTGTTTTTTTCTTTGGTTTAATTTGGCTATGTTGAGGTAGCATTACGGCTCAGGCATTTTCCACCTATTTATACCCACTAAGGGATTATATACATAACAGTGGTTGCCTTCAGTTTATGTGATTTTGGTTAAAATAAACTGTAGCAGTAGATGGGGGCTGGATATGACGCCCTTGCCTAATTAGCTTTGTACTCTGACGGGATGTAGGTGAAGTGTGTGACTTAAAGAACTCCTCAAAATTATGTTTATATAACTGTTTTGTATCTGAGCTCCTTCTGCTTTTCAGTATTGTTGACCGCCCTGCAAGGTAGTGCCAGTCCCAGGCCTCTGTCTCTGGATGAAGCTCACTAGTAGATGCTTTCCTACGTTGTCGAGCATAGTCAGTAGAGAGCGGTTAACGTCATGTCACACTACATAAGGCTGCCTGGAATACATAGATACAGCCTATCCATGTTTTCCAGGACTCATTACGGCTAGATCTAACTTCTTCAGCCTTTGGTAACCCAATGAAGAGCGTTTGGGTCTGGACAAACCTGAGTGTGCTTGAGGTAGACTTATCTCTAGTTGCTTTTATACAGTTGACATCAAAATTGGAAGAATCCCAGCAAAGGCAACTATAAAAAAATTTCCTCTAAATATTTCCCTTAGCGTTCTCATCTGGAAGCTGTTTGCGTAAAGCAAAGTGTTGGATAATCCATTTCTCTGTATTCAGTGCTGGAAGTTGCACCCCACAGGTTGGACCCCATTAGCATGTAAGTGTTGTACTTTTGCCTTTACTTTATTGGTAGGCTGTGATGGCATGGTTACTGTGGCCCCGGACTGCTGTATATTTCTAATATACTTATATTTGTTTCTGTTATGTCAGCTACATTTCACAAAACTGCCTTTAAGCCTTAATGTGTCCCCACCAGCTACATTTTTTTACATGTTGGAGACAACTACCTATCTCTAGAATGAGATAAGAGAAGCGCACGGCTAAGGGGCCTATTCCATGGAGTGATAATAGCGTGGAATAGAGACAACGATCAGCAGATGATCGTGTCATCGGCTGATCGTTTATTTAGGTTCAAACCTAAAATCATCGGGCACTGATAGGGCGGGCGACGATCTCACAAGAACCATACATTACCTACACATGTTGTAGGTCTTCTCCTGTGCTCCTTCTTCCCCCCGGCGACGCAGCAGCAGCTTCGGTGCAGCCTGTCTTAGCTGACAGACCGCCGCGGCCAGTGGTTTGTCAGCTCAGACAGGCCGCACTGAAACTGCTGCTGCATGCGGGATAAGGAGGACGAAGGAGCGCAGGAGAAGCCCGGCAACATGTGTAGGTAAAGTATGGTGTTTAAACATGGGCTGCAAGGACAACGGTAACAATGTCCCTGCAACCCTCGCTAAACGATTATCGGGCCGCGCAATAGGCCCAGTAAACGAGCACCGATCTAGCAGATCGGCGCTCGTTTACATTATTGATTGGGCCCCCATCGGCCCGTCGAATAGGACCCTTAGTGCTTCCTTCTACAACTTACTGTTTTTTCTGTGTTGCTGCAGGACAAAGGCTCCATTGTTTATGGAAACCATATCTAACAGCAAGATTGAATTCACATTGAGCTTGGCTGTGCACTTCTCCTGGTTTGGTCTAGACATATCTGGGCATCTGAACAAATCCTGAACCATCAAAACTTTTGGCAAATAATTGAATAAGTGGTGCTGTTTGTAGTGTCATTGAGTATACTTGCTGTTTAATATTTTTTGGGCAGCTATACATTCATTGCAGCAGATCGCTAGCTCCGTCACCCATACATCTACATATCCTAAGATTGATGTTAGCGTTTTTGCTACAAAAGTTAATTTTTATTAGCATTTTTTCAGACTAAACCCTATATCCTGCTTCCTGGCCAGACATTTTTTTCTTAACATATACAGGTCTGAAACCTGTAAAGCTTCTTCTCATTCAGGTATCCACATAATTTTTGCCCGATTGTTTCTGTGATACATCAGGCTTTGATACTTTGTTAAAAAAAAAAAAATTATGTCATGTTTATTGTATTAAATTCATATTTTTGTTATATCAAAGTGAAAATGTAAAAAAACTAAATAAGTGTTTTTAATATATATGTGTATAATTTAAATAATATTTATATGATTAATATTAATGATAATAATAATATAATTATACTTTATATATTTAAAAGTGTAGCTAAAATACTTTTCTTTAATTGTATCTTATAGACATTTCTATGTTGGAAATGTATACAGGGGTGGGGCTAGAAGCATTGTTTTGACCTTTTTTTTTTTCTGTACATTTTTTTCATTTTACCTTTTGTACCCCTAAAAGACCTTTTTGGGACATTTTAATGTTGAATTCCCCTGTAGCTGAGCATAGGAAATATTATTTCACATTACAGGCAAAGACAGCCTCCTAATACTTACTGGAGAGCTGATCTGGCTCTGCCCAGCATCTCACTGGAGATACCCAGTACCCGACTAACCCATGATTACCAGAATAGGAAGCAGGAAGCTTTATAGCTTTCTACTGAGTTGTATACACATTGAACATCATGCATTCAGAAATTGGGAAGGTAGATATGGCAATTAACCATCCTTCTCTGGAGAGTTGGCTTTCCACTCTTGAAGCAATATGATTTGCAAGGACATTTGGCGTCCCCATAAGAATTAATGAAGTGCTGGCCATGGTGAGTGCTCCATTCATTGTGGAGACTATTGCTTCTTCCTTCTGTGGTTCAGTTGGAGCCCTAGTGGTTGGACTCCCAGCGATAAGCCTTTTAAATGCCAACTGCCTGGATGTTTAACATGAACATGAGGTTGGCAAATGTTTAAGAACTGGGAAAGGTAAAATGCTAATTTGTTCACTTCCAGAAGGAAGAAAACTATCTTATAGTAGCTAAACCAGAGTGTCCTTCTAAAGGGGGAGACAGCCATCTGGGCACAGCTATTTTGGCAGGTTTGGCAGGATAGAGAATAGTTTTAGTGGAGAGGCTGAACTGTTCGGTTTTGGCAAATTTCTCCAAACCTGAAAGCTCAACATTTTACCGTGGCTGCAGAGGTTGGATGTAGCCCTCGGGAGTCCCAGAAAACATGGAAACATGTTTCCATGACCCCCTAGGGCTGAATCCAATCCCAGACGCTGCTGGGAGTCAATTGTAGTATGTCTGTGTTCGGAGTATGTTGCCTAACTTGAACAATTTGGCCTCTCCCTCAACACACTGAGAGAGATGTCTTTGGCTCAACAGGAGAGGTACTGTTCTTATTAAAGGGACCCAGTTGGTGTATGGACTCCTATTTTCAGGCAGGGTGGCATGAGTGACTCTTTCTATAGGATGAGACTCTGTTTTGGTTAGTTTCTTTCTTCTAGAGTAAAGCAAATTTGCATAAATTTTCCCCAGAACTGCCTGAAAAATTACTCCACTAGAGATGAGCGCAACTTGGCCATGCTCGAGTTTGATTCAGCCACTGATATTCAAATGCTGAACCACTGGATTCGAGCATGGTCAAGTTGCGCTCAACTCTAGTCGCCAATAAGCTCTGATCTTTTCAATCACTCTGTTACCCCCCCCCCGAAACATTTATGCCTCAGTATTTACCCTATCTCAGCTTTAACAAAAGTGAAAAAAGGCACTAAAACTGTTTCATCCTGATATTTGTGATCCCCTTTCATCCATGTTTCTATAGTTTTGTGTTTCGTGAACTGTGTACTGTTGAACTAATTATAAAAAGACCAACACGATTACTTTCTGAGGCTGAAAGTTTCCTACGACTATATAATTAGGGATTTCTCTAAATTAGGATATGCAGCTTATGTAAATGACATGTAATTGCAGCTATGAATTAGCGACATTTTATCAACTCTGGTTCCCTCTGAAAAGTGAATGAAAAGCTACCACGGACTGATGTGTTATAATACTGTAACGCACGTTTTCGCAGGGTTTTGATATGAAATTCTACCTAGTTTATCGTGGATTTCTAGGAATGTTTAAAATTTTTAAAGAAATATGGAAAATTCCAAATTAAAAATTGTTCTGCACAGAATAGATACTTATTCGGGGAGATAGAAAACACAAGAGATAAAACATAGAAAACATAAGGACATAAAATCACTGTTCTTGTTGGTTCTGATAATATATAGTACAGTGCCCAATTTACCAAAGTTGTATCTATAGTTGGTGCAAAAGAGGTAGGCTTGGTGCCTACCTACTAGGGTCCAAAGACCACATAAAAAGACACCAGCAGTTAGGAATCAGGGACAGGATGACACAAAGACAGGTGAGCCCTAGGCAGCAACAGACAACTGGACGGCAAACCCTGATCTTAACTGAGTGCAACACAGAAGGAAACAAGGCAAACACACACAATGAGTCAGAAGTCCAGGTCAATAACAAACCAGCAGTGCACTAAAATACAGAATTCAAGGGGGTAGTCAAATAGTCAAGAGCCAGAAGTCAGAGAACCAGAAATACAGTGCTGGATATAATGCTAGGTCAAGGTACACTAGTGAACTAGGCACTATCGGAGGCAAGGGATGAATGGAGAGGATACTTATGGGGCTTGGAGTCCCAGCCCCAGGTGTGATTGGGATTGAGATTCCAGCCCCAGGAGAAATACTATAGGTTCACAGGCAGTGCTGGCCGCCAATCATTCCAGCACCACCCAGATCAGCTGTGGTGCTCAGCCAGGGTCAGGCTCCATAATGAATGGACGCCGCTGCGCCCCCAGCAACCAAGCCGGCTGCTAGGGATTCTGTTGGCTCCAAGTGCGCATTCCGGTCTCTGACATCAGCATTATAAATGTTCATTATAGGTGGAGTTTTACCTCCTATTTACAAAAACTAACATTTACACGTTTTTTTTGTGTTATTGGCACCATTGGGGGAGCACACTAAATAAGGCATTGTTATATGGCTGGAGCCTGTACAGAGGCAACAGGACCTATGTACTAGAGCAACATAGTCACTGTTTGTGCCGCTATATGCAGGGCTGTGGAGTTGGGGTTGGAGTAGTAAGAGTTGGTGTTGGTAGAAATATACTGACTCAATATTCTAAAATATATATATACATATATATGAATTATTAATATTATTATTCCGTAAGTAATTTGCAAAGGGTTTAGGCAGGTGTAAAACAAAATGCTGCAAAATAAGATGTTTCACTTCAGGAAGATATCTGATTGGTTCTCAATTTCTTTCTCTGCAGCAGGATGATGGCCCCCAAACATCCAGCCAATGCCATTAGGAATTAGCAGCAGCAAAGAGAAGAACAAGTGATGATATGGCCCCACAGAGTACTGATCTCATCATCTTCCAATCTGTCTGGGATTACATGAAGAGAACAACATCTACAGAAGATCTGGACTTAGTTCTCCAAGATGTCTGGAACAACCTACCTGCCGAGTTCCTTCATACAACTGGAAAAATTAGAAGGAAAAAATACAATAGAGAAATGGGTGTTCTCCACTCTGCCAAGCAGGGGACACCTTGTTAAATTTTCGAGTCTTCCATTGATTTAAATGGGGTTCATTACTCCAATTCAATTGAGCACTTGAGCACTGAAAAATGCTTGACTTGAGTAATAAGCACTCAAGCAGTTTAGTGTTCACTCAATACTGTGTTCTTTATGTGGAGGGATAATGGTGCATTTACACAGAGAGATTTATCTGACCAATTTCGGAAGCCAAAGCCAGGAATGGATTTGTAAAGAGGAGAAATGCCAGTCTTTCCTTTATGACCTGTTGTTAGGAATCGGATAGCAGGACAATACAAGACAGTGAGCCCTAAGCTCAGCCCCGCCCACTGTCCTCTACCTACTTGCCACAATCCGCCCTAAGATGGCAGCGAGCAACTGGGCGGCGGTCCCTACACTGGCTAGGTGGGACACAAAGACAAGACAGACAGACAAAAAAAACAATAAAGAATGGTCGACAGTCCGGGTAACAACAATCGGGCAGCGCAGTACAAAAACACAATCCAAAAAGCAAGGTCAATAAACAGGCAGTATGGTCAGGGGCAGGCAGCTAGCAGGGATAGTCAGAATACAAGGCAAAGTAGTCAGAATAAACACAGAGCTAAACAGAGGCAGAAGCAGGCTGAGACAAGCTCAATATCCGGCAGTGAGAGGCAGGCTGGCAGACACTATATAGGAGACCAGAGGTCCAGTGCAGGAGCTGATTGGACCAGACCCCTGATCTCCTCCGAACACCTGGGACAAGAGCAACCTGACTGGCAGAGAGAACAGTCTGTCAGACTAGCTAACCAGCATCAGAGTTAACTCCGAAGTAGCCAGGAGTATCTCAGGCAAAGCGGGTGTGGCTGAACAAACACAGAAGGAAATAGAGCAGTGTTCAGACAAGGTTCAGGACACTGCACAAACATACAAAAACACTGAGTATCAGCGCCATCTCAGGCGCGCAGCACGAGCCAAGGGGCGCACGGAGTTCGGCACAGGCATATTCATGACACCTGTTCTGTGCTTGTAATCCATTCCTGGCTTTGGCTTTAAAAATCTGTCAGATAAATCTCTCTGTGTAAACACACCATAAGCTGCAGCCATAGGGGTCTGACTGCAGCTAATCTCTCCCGAACACTATCTTCACCGCTGTAATATGTCAGTGGTCGTTTGGGAGAGTCCAATACACCTTATAACAGCAGCCAAACCTGCTGCAAGTGGCAGGTAAGGTCAACAAAAGTATAAGGTGTATGGGACGTTCTCACTCAACCAATCACTATGTGTGGGATTGGTAAAATAACTAACACTTAAAGGAGAAGTCCGGCGAAGATTTTTGTTAAAGTATTGTATTGCCCTTCAAAAGTTATACAAATCCCCATATACACTTATTACGGGAAATGCTTATAAAGTGCTTTTTTCCCTGCACCTACTACTGCATCAAGGCTTCACTTCCTGGATAACATGGTGATGTCACTTCCTGGATAACATGGTGATGTCACGACCCGACTCCCAGAGCTGTGCAGGCTGTGGCTGCTGTAGAGGATGATGGTAGGGGGACACTGAGGGACACAGGGCTCTGGAGGGACACTGAGCCTCCCTCTGCCATCATCATCGTGTTTGCGTGGGTTTCCTCCGGGTACTCCGATTTCCTCCCACATCCAAAAACATACAGATAGGTGAAGCACTAAAAACAAAAAAAGACACGCTCTCTGACACCCCTGTCCAATGAGCACTGAAGTTCTATGCGGGTGTACTACAAATCCCAGCAATACAGTGTAGTACCCACTAGTTTATGGGGGGCTGTACAGTACAATCTGGTAGTGGCTGGACCTAGACACACACTGTGATTTTCTCGAGTATTACGAGATGCTCGTCCGAGTAACGAGTGCAATCGAGTACCCTAATACTCGATCGAGTACCAAGCTCGGACGAGCATGCTCGCTCATCACTATTAGTAAACATTTTAGCATTTCCATTAAAGATATCTGTCGCCAGCATCAACAGGTAAGAACAATGTTCAGCTCTTGAGATGCAATTTTGCATTGTTCTGCTAGATGAAACCAACAAATGTTAATAAGGATGTAGAAATCTATATGAATATATGTAAATAATGACAAAGGTCAACTAACATGGTGTTCTGTGTATATAGTATTAAAGTTACTTTACATAAATATCTAATTATTGCTATGATGCTTTCCATGAAGGTTTCCTTTGGAATATATTTATTTTAGGAAAACTAATGTCTTACTTAATATATTTAGTTTTTCACACTGTATTGTATTAAACATGGATCTTTATGCAGATGAAATTGTACTCTTCAAGTTGTACTGTATGTGTAATGTCTCGTAAAGTTGTTAAAGGGCTTAGAAAAACCATGGCTGCATTCTTCCAGAAACAACACCTCTTTTGTTTTCGATTTAGGTGTGGCTTTCCATTAAAGTAAATGGAGCAGAATTGTAATACAACTAACCTAGGTGGTGTGTTGTATTACAACTCAGCTCCATTCACTTTAAAGGAACAGACCCGGAAAACCTCCCAATCTGAAACCTAATCTCAAGACAAGATTGGTAGCCATGTTTTTTCTACTCATGGATAACCCCTTTAAACACTTTTTATTGCTGTCAGACCTATACCAATTCATATTCACACACATACAAAATTATTGTCTTCAACATGTTAGATTTCCTAGAACCTTCTAGTAAAGGGGCCCTTTGCCCCAGTCAATTATACTTTCAGGGGCTAGAGCTAATCACTGTTAAACTTTAGTCGATTAACACAAAATATGCAGTTAATAAATACCCAGCTTTGTCAGGACTACATTATCCTGTATAGAGTATTCTGGGTGTACAGTCTATTATGCTCCAAAGAATTGTCTTAGAAAGGGCCAGACTAAGAAAAGAGAAGTGTTTGCCTCTTCAGAGCCTCTGAACCCAGCCAAATGTAAAGCTCAAGAACTTTGGATTACTCTATATAACCACTATTCTTTACATGGGTTAACTCTAACAGGTCTATTAACTACTTACCATATGCATCTACGGAGCTATTATTACAGCTGTTTAAAATAAGTACCTCAATTGCATGGGAGATTTTCATAACTTGTTATGCAACAACACATTTTGAGTCCCATTGTCTTGGCCTACACTGTATGCACAACTTCACTGGTACCCACATACAACCAGCCAGGACATCATTAACAAGGGAACACCTCATAGACTTAAAATAACTGCAGTAACTTAGGTACTTCCTGCACTTGGTTACTAGAGGAAGTACAGATAAGGACTATGGAGCCCCCCACAATGTCTATTTATGATGTTTTTCAGAAACCATAAATGACGATGCTTGACATTCACTGAATGTGGGGCACAATTTAAAGGGGTTGACACATCACCAGAAACCAAACACAAACCCGGAGTGCCGATGCTGCAGCTGTGGGGGGCTTGGGAGAGGTGAGTATACCTTCTTTTTTTTGCCAACCTATATATATATATATATATTTTTTTTTTAAATGCCTAGGCAAACCCTTCAAAAAGCATACCTGTCCCCGCACGGGGTTATATACCTCCCCATGAAGACGCAACTGCCGACAGAAGTTCAAGTTGCTGTTGAAACATCCAAAGCTCCATGCTTGAGCCTTATCAACAGAGATGTTCCATGCATGAGCCTTATCAACACAGATGTATTGCCTTAAAAAAATGGGCAACCAATTAGAATCTGATGGGGCAGCAAGGTCACTTATGGACGTATGAGCACTTCTATTTCTGCAATTTTCATCATTGGTTGATATCCTATTATCAATACTTTAATATGCCTTTAGCCATTTTTATTCTGTTTACGTTAGGACTTATGGTGGTTTTACACGGTGCGATTTATCGTTTGTATTTGCACGATTACGATCGAATTTGAACAATAATCGTACGTGTAAACGCAGTCAACGATCAAGCGACGAGCGAGAAATCGTTCATTTTGATCTTTCAACATGTTCTCAAATCATCGTTGATCGTTCGCAAAAACTTTGCAGATCCTTCAGTGTAAACAGTCATTCAACGATTTCACGCATGTGTGAGATAGGCTTAAATGATCGCAAAACGATCTTAAACGATTTTTCCGTACGATGTATCGTTCCGTCTAAACGCTGATTGTTATAAAAAAACATTATTCATTCGAAATTGTTAATCGTCCGATTGGGCGAATTATCGCTCCGTGTAAAACCACCATAAGGCTTGGTTCATACTACATTTTTTTTCATCCATTTTTTTCATCCATTTTTACAGACAACAGATGATTTGTGTGAATCTGTTGTTCCATTGACTTCCATTATAAAAAAGAAAAAAAATAAAAAAAACGGATCAAAATGCATTGTTTTTTTTTTAATGTACACAAAAATGTGGTTGACTACGGTTTTGTGTACGTTAAAAAAAATATTTTGACACTTTTTATTATAATGGAAGTCAATGCATCCATTTTGCAAAAACTGATTGCAAAAACGTAATGTCAATATGAGCTACATGCATTTCCCATTGCGCTACCTTTAGGCCGGGTTGACACTATGTAAGACACTGGCCGTTCTGCAACCCGGCAGTGTCACAGAACGGCAGGTGTTAGTGAAGTTTATCCTGGCCAATACTGCAGTACCGGCAGTAACTAGTTTTATTTGACCTTTAGGATACTAGAATCTTTTTGCTATATTAAAAATTTACAGCTAGTAAGTTTGATCCACATTGAAGATAACCAACGGGGAAATACAAATTTTTGGAATCTGTCATCTCCGGAAGTCAGATTCAGGATTCACAGCAAATTGGAATGATTTACATTTTGGAGAAGTGATTGAAAAAAAAATGTGCTTCTTTATCTAGTATCATAAACAACAAAAAATAATACCACTAAATATGTATTTTGTTCAGTCTATAAATAAGCTGGTGTGAAAAGTTTAGCACATTGAGGCATGTATACGCATATCTGCCAATTTCCTTGTACTCTGCACTCTCTTTGTTGCATAAACAATATTTATTGCCAACGAAGAGGATGGAGATTACAGTTTTTGTTTTAATGATACATTTGCCTGAAAACGTCAAAAATCTGTGTAAACCCTTCACACTAAAAACAACTAAACATTACACCAAATATTAGCTGCAAAATCTTCCTTCTGTTTTATCATCCCTAAGATTTGGTTTTACTTGGAATAAACTTGATAGAAGATTTCATGGTACAATCCAGGAGTGATGGTCCCTATCAGTGTTGTTTTGGTGGGTGGACCTTTTTTGCCATTTTACAGCTCAAATTATGTCACTGGATTGAAAAAGGAGAATTCTGAGGCCATTCGGGCTTTGTGATTAGAGATGAGCAAACCGAACCTTCCAAATCCAGATTCGTTTCGAACCGAAAAATTCGGTTACTTACCGAACTGATCTTTCTGCAAAGCTCGCAGGGGTTTGGCAAGATAGCGGCACTCATGTGAAAAAAAACCCAAAACAACATATTCTCACCTGTCTGCGGTCCCCCGGTGTCTCCTGGTGGGTCTCTGGTCCTATCCCGGCATCTTCTATGGTGAAGACCCGCTCAGCCAATCACAGGCTGAGTTGGATGAGGGCAGCACTGTGGCCTGTGATTAGCTGAGTGGGCTGTCACTGCTGAGGCAAGAGTGACAGCCCGCTAAGCCAATCACTAGCTGACTAGGACATGGCAGCACTGCAGCCTGTGATTGGCTGAGCAGGCTGCCACTGAAAGCCTGCTCAGTCAATCACAGGCCACAGTGCTCTCCCATCCTAATCAGCCTGTGATTGGCTGAGTGGGCCTTTACTATAAAAGACACTGAGATGGGACTGAAGAAGAAGGACCCTGAGGGAGCGTGGACATGAAAGCATAAGCAGTGGCCTTTAGAAACCACATTAAAATAGCTAAAAACTTGCAGGCGTTTAGCTGTTTTTATTAATTTTTTTTTCCACGTTTGGTTCGGCACAAACCCGAACTTTACATTAAAGTTTGGCAAACCTGCCGAACCAAACTTACAACTCTAATTGTGTTCCAAAATTGCTTTTCTCTAAATAAGTTATCTTACGTGAACAATCAGAATTTTAAAGTTTTGTTCACAATTTAAATTTTATTTAGAGCCTCGTATTCCTCTTGTTTCACTTTCTACATGCTTCGCTCTGTCAGATATGCTGCACTGGTGTTTTAGCAGTGATCATATGACAATGGCATGTAAAGGAGCAGGGGCACTCGTCTACAACAGGCGTCCCTGTTCATGTACTGGAGTCACCAAAATAATTTACAAAAAATCTAATTGCGTCAAATGCTTTTGGAAAATCAAATTTGATTCATTCCAAATCGTTTCACTGAAATATTACCGATATATACATTATACATTATCAACAAGAATATCTCTATTCACTGTTATTAAACAGATGTTATATGAAATTTGTAACGTATTAAAAAACAAGGTATATTAGAGAGTTACAAATTTAAGTACACAACAGTAAAAGACTTTTGGGACTAGGTAATGTTGATGTAGGCGCGCCTTAGGTTGCAAAGTGGTGAAACATGCAAGAAATTTTCACTACAAATTCTTAAAATTTAAGAAATTGCATTGAACGGTGTATTGGTGCAGAAGGACATCATCCTGAAAATTCTCCTCTATAAACGTATATAGCAATATAAAGATCTGCCGCGAATAAGCAGCCCTTGGTGAATACAATAAGAATGGGGAGAGGCATTTTGTCCCATAATTGGGGGGGGGGTATTTTTCATCACATGGGGAGGGGGGGGGGGTAATCTGTTTCATCACATGGGGGGGTATCTATTTTGTCATATTTAGTGATGAGCAAACTTACAGTAAGTTCAGGGTCGCACGAACCTGATCACTTGGCATTTAAGTCCCGCGGTCTGGAGAAGATGGATGCAGCCTAAGGCTGGGTTCACACTATGTATATTTGAGGCTGTATTTGTGAGGCTGTATAGCAACCAAAACCAGGAGTGGATTGAAAACACAGAAAGGCTCTGTTCACATAATGTTGTAATTGAGTGGATGGCCGCCATTTAATGGCAAATATTTGCTGTTATTTTAAAACAACGGCTGTGGTATTGAAATAATGGCCGTTATTTACTGTTATATGGCGGCCATCCACTCAATTTCAACATTGTGTGAACAGATCCTTTCTGTGTTTTCAATCCACTCCTGGTTTTGGTTGCTATGAGGACCTGACATGAGGACCAAATACAGCCTCAAATATACATAGTGTGAACCCAGCCTAAGGCTATGTTCACACACAGTATTTTTGCCCAGTGTTTTGGGCCTCATCTTACAACCAAAACCAGGAGTGGATTAAAAACACAGAAAGGCTATTTAGCTATTTAGTGGATGGCCGTCATTTAATGGCAAATAATTGGCATTATTTTAAAACATCGGCCGTTGTTCTGAAATAACTCCCATTATTTGCCATAAAATGACGGCCATCCACAAAATGTCAACAGTGTGTGAACATAGCCTTTCTGTGTTTTCAATCCACTCCTGGTTTTGGTTGCAAGATGAGGACCAAAATACTGAGCAAAAATACTGTGTGTGAACCCAGCCTTGGGCTATGGTCCCACATAGTATGAGACCGGCTGTTCTCACGGAACGGCCGGTCTCAGAAAAGATCATCCCAGCTGGTACTGCAGTACCAGCCGGATGATCTTTAGTGCCGCTGAGTTCTGATGTGGGAGCATCTGTGCGCACCCGCACCAGAACTCCCCACTGCACACTATGGTGCGTGCAGCCAGAGCCCCTCACTCCATAGTGTGCACTGACAGGGTTTTCTGCGGCCACTATTCACTGAATAGTGGCCGCAGAAAACGGACACGTCAGTTTTCTACGGCACCGCTAGGGATCCTGGACACATAGTATACGCTCCAACGGCTGTGATTTCTGCGGAACTTACATAGTGTGAACATAGCCTTGACATAGCCTGGATCTACCTTCTCCAGACTGCAGGATTCAAATGCTGAGTGATTGGGTTGGCGAGAACCGAAACTTACGGTAAGTTTGCCCATGTTTAGTCATATTCCTTGTCATTGAAGCCCTCTATTGTCGTCTTACATCAGTCCTTTGTTTTCTTCTTCATAATGGAATCAATGCAATCTATTTGACAGGACCTCATCACAAACTAGAATAGAGCTATCAGGCTATTTCAATCCAACCCTTTCTCAAGACTCCCAAAGAAACAAGTGAGACGTCTTCCAGGACAAGGCAGGTCCTGCTTCTGATCTATGAAGGGGTCACATGCATGGCCCGATGGGTATCGCAGCCCTGACGAATGAGAATAAGCGCTGATTTCCGCCAGACAAACGCACAGTTTAGTCCTCTTCTGTAACCAGGTTCTTTCTGTCTCTCTCACTGCTACAAGAATGTAATTAAGCTGTCAGATTGAAACTTTTGATATCAATCTTGATCTGCTCTCTCAGACAAGTATTCCTGAAACATTATATCATAAACAAGCAGCATGTTTAATTAAACAACTGCTGAAGTGCAACAGAGAATGTGCGTCTTAATGGAACCACGGATACAAGGGGGAACGGCAAAGTGCATCTTAAAAATATTTTTATAAAACAGAAAAAAAACCTAAAAAATAAAAGGATAAAGAGACTGTTATGTTGAGGAGACTGTTGAGTGAAGAATTGTGTAGTTCTCACTACTCCATAGGAGAAAAAAAATTGCACATTTTTGAATAATTTTCAAAAACATTAGATGTTCACAGTCGCCAAGAAGATGTCATATTTAAAGTAATAACATTTGATATGTCATCAGAGATGGCCCTTTTTATGTTTTTGTCTGTATATTAACACAGTGTGAATAGTGGTATTTGAGTGCTCGCCATTTTTTTTTTGCCTTTTATGTCATCAGACATGTCAAAAGTTATTGATCATACAAGGTCTCGCTGCTGGGACCCACTGTGATCAGGAGACATATGTGGCAAGAGAACTCACCGCCACCGGGTCTCTGTCCATGCTGTTTCCTCTGCAGCATCTTTATTCTGCTTCCTCCTCTGCTGTACTAGTGTTTAGTATGGCCTGTAGGGAGCGGGTGTGTGTTCCCCCTGTCACCTAAAGGGCCAGTATGTGCATTCCGGATATGTCCACTATATTCTGCTTTGCACTGGATAAACCAAGAATTGTCCAAAGGTCAAATAGATAGGAGGTCACATATCAACAGAATCAGGAGGGTTAAAGTACCCAAGAGCTAAAAAATTAAATGCTCCCAATACCAGCTGGTCTTACTCACCAAATCCATCTATCTAGAATAAATAAAAAGAAAGAAAGAAAGAAAAATGAAACAACTGTGTTTCCTTTTCCATATACTGCTCAGGAGGCTGTCACTGTTCTGTTGTTTTCCCGTCCCTTGGCTACAGATGAGGTGTTACGGCTTGCCTGGCAACAGAAGATACAGAGATCATGTAACGTTTGTCTTAGAAGGGAGGGGGAGGATAGAGGAGCAGAGACAGAGTGGACCAGGAAGTGAGGATTTTCTGTAGCTTCAGGGTCTAAGTAAGGATGTGTCACAAACAGCCCAATTCATATAATAGAAACTTATTACAAACAAGCTTAGGTTATGGGTGGGGATTGAACAGTGTTAAATCTTTCTGAAGTTGAATACCCATTTAAGAGGGTCCAGTGAGAGAGCCAAGCCAGGAGGTCACATTGATACCAAACCAGCAGACAGAGGGTTGAATCATGAGTCAAATGCAGTATCAGAAAACAGGATATCAAAATGCAGGTTGACTAGCTGGTAATTTCAGTGGAAGAAACAATCACAGGCACCTGTCTGAGACAATTCGCCCAATTGATCGTTTAACCATTTTGAAGCAACAATTTGTTTTTTATAATGATCAGCGTTTAGACGAATAAATCGTTAGAAAAATCATAAAAAAATTGTTAGAAAAATCGTTTTTAAGATTGCTTAAGCCCATCTCACACATAGGGTGAATCGTTTGCTGTGTTTACACGAGCCATTTTAGCTCAAATGCGATAGTTATTGCGAAAGTTCGAACGATAATCATTCCGTGTAAACGCACCATTAGTGTCATGATGCTGTGATTGGCAAACCAGATTCGTTAACAGTAAGTTGGTGGCATGATGCCTGGTCTCAGAGCATCTAAAGTGGGGGGAACAGCAGACCTAACTAGTGGCACTGAAACCTGAAGAGGTAAGTATACAAGTGACAATATGCATCTGTTTTACTCAGATAAGGTAGGACACTAGAATGGATACATCTAGAAATTGTGATATATTATGAAATAATCTCCATAAAACTATGGTTAATACTATATAAGAAACTCATATCCAAAACCCTGTTAAAATTCATGGGAGAGATTTCTCAAACATGGTGTTAAGTAAAACTGGATCAGTTGCCCCTAGCAACCAATCAGATTCCACCTTTCATTTTCCAAAGAGTCTGTGAGGAATGAAAGGTGGAATCTGATTGGTTGCTAGGGGCAACTGAGCCTGTTTCACTTTACACCATGTTTGATAAATCTCCTCCTAAGTGTATTAAAAATAAAAATAAAAACTCAGACTTTCCTGTGTTCAACCACCTGCATATGCTGAAATGCTTACAGTATACAATAAGGAGGCGGACAATAGACCATGCCATTTCTTTCAGGTAGGAAATTTGAGCATTTTTTGGTAGAACGTCTCAGTTTAACCTTGTGCAATGGTGCATTGAGGGTAATGAGCAGCATTCCTAAATGAGTCTCTAGAATTTGGGCACTCTCTGAGACATAGGAGCTCAAATGCGATAGTCTTGTTTTTACAAGAAGCTACTGGAGAAAAGCATGTAGAACTAATAAATTAGGAATGTAAAAAATAGGTAAATATCACCATTGTGCCGAGAGGCCAGAGCCTGTTATTTGAGCAGCCATTTATACCTGCCGCACAAGTAACTTTCGAAGACTAAAAGAATGTTCTTATTTTTCATTAGTCACGTTTTTTTTTGTTTTTTTTTAATAACCTAGGTGATTTTATTATTATTATTTTTTTTTTAATGTTTTAATGATTTAAACCTAAAGTACAAACTGAACAGTCTAATCAACAGGAAAGACATATGGTGTATGTGGTATATAGGTCGTACTGTAATTAAAAATATATGTTTTTGTGGACAAGAAGAAATAATGAAATAAGAAATAAGTGCAAACTTCTGTGTTTCCCCAAAAATAAGACAGTACCTTGTATTGATTTTTGCTCCCAAAAAGACACTATGGGGGAGATTTATCAAACTGGTGTAAAGTAGGATTGGCTCAGTTGCCCCTAGCAACCATTCAGATTCCACTTTTCATTCCTCACAGATTCTTTGAAAAATGAAAGGTGGAATCTGATTGGTTGCTAGGGGCAACTAAGACAATTCTACTTTACACCATGGTTGATAAATCTCCCCCCATGTCTTAATTTCAGGGGATGGCATATTTCTCTCCCCCCGGCTCTTCACCCCGGCTCTCCGCCTGGCCCTCCCCCTGGCTCGCCACCCTACTCTCCCCCCAGCTTGGACAGGACATGGGGGCCGTGGCCCAGTATGCCTGCAGCACAGGCTGTGAAGGTCCACGAGGGGATTAGGTGAGTTGCAGGGGTCTTGGGGGGCCTTAGTTTAGGGGGGTGCCCTATTTTAGGGGGAATGCCCTACTTTAGGCTATTTGGGGTGTTTTATTTTAGGAGGACGTCTTATTTTGGGGGAAATACGGTATGAAAATTACATTGGGCTCCATGGGTAAGGGAAATTTAGATTAACCTCATCTAACTTCCCTATGAGGAAACCATGCATGACCACAATTCTTCATGTCTTCCCCATTATAAATAAACAAGGGCTAGATGATGGACCAGCGGGTTAACCTGCAGCAAGGTGTGCGCTAGTGTGTCAAGGTTAGTAATGTGATCTTAACTGCATTTGAATAGATCAGGAGTTTACAAACTTATTTGGCCTACTGACCCTCTCTGAGAAAAAGAGAAAAGACTGGAAATCTACTTTCTTCAGGTGAACAAACAGAAAGGTGCAGTGACAAATTTGGTCTCTGTAATTCATCTTTATGTTGCACGAACACACACAGCCCAGCCACACACAGCTCTGCTGCACATACATAAACAGCCCAACTACACACAGCTCTGCTGCAAATACTGTACACACACAGGCCAACTACACACAGCTCTGCTGCACATACACAAACAGCCCAACTACACACAGCTCTGCTGCACATACACACGTAGCCCAGCCACACACAGCTCTGCTGCACAAACACACATAGCCCAACTACACACAGCTCTGCTGCACATATACACACATAGCCCAACACACAGCTCTGCTGCACATACACACATAGCCCAACCACACACAGCTCTGCTGCCCATATACACACATAAAGCCCAACTACACACAGCTCTGCTGCACATACACACATAGCTCTGCCGCACACAGCTCTGCCGCACAAACACACACTGCTCAACCGCACACTGCCGTGTTGCACATATGCTGTGTGGGATTATTATCTAGGGAAGTTTGTGGCCAACAACTCATGTTTCATTCCTGAACATTGTAACAGGGTGGTCAGTCCCCCTCTGGGTACTAGATAGAATAGGGAGAAGCACTGAGCTGAGTGCTTCCCTTCCCGACTTACTACTCTCCCCATCTCTCTGCAGGAGTATAGATTTACTATAGATCCATCTCCTGGAGTTTCTTCTGGCTTATTCTAATGATAGGTTGGGGGTCTGAACACCAATTATTTTAACATGTCTTGATGACTCTTTGACTTCTAGCAGAATTCTACATAGATATTACAGTACTGATCAAGATTTGCAGATGCTGGCTATGGGCCATGACGTTGTATTTGTTTAACAGAGAGATTGATTTCATAAAAAATGCTTTATTTCTCCTATATAGATACCATTCACTTGGATTGATAAACGTACATTCAAGAAGCATGCCAATAAGATGGAGATATTGATCGCCGGCGAGTATGAAAACCATTGTCCCAGACAAACCCTTTAAAAATGCACCAATGCCCTTTGTTGTCTTCCCATTGATCTTTTTTGTTGTTGACCCGGTACGCTTTATTGTTATCATCTTCATTTGGTATTGTGTAGATTGTTGTAATTTGTATTTGTATAGAACCAGTGGTACACATAAAGCTGCACTGTAATTGTTGTAGCATTGATCTCGACGCTCTCTTGTTTTCAGTCATGGTAAGGCCACTGTTTTGTGTGCTCCATTAGGAATTGTTAAATCCATTGAACATATTTTATGCGCTATAAAATTACTATATGAATGGATCAAGCAAGTTCCGCATTGGTTTTTTGTGACTTTGGGGTAATGATTAGATGTTCATTCCATATTCAGTACAACATAACCTTCATATATTGCCAACAAAGCCCAAAGCGGAAGACATATATTTGTGGTGCATCCGTACAGTGTTCCTTTCTGTTTAGCGAAGGAAAGAGCAGT
Organism: Dendropsophus ebraccatus; assembly: GCF_027789765.1. Classification (NCBI taxonomy): domain Eukaryota; kingdom Metazoa; phylum Chordata; class Amphibia; order Anura; family Hylidae; genus Dendropsophus; species Dendropsophus ebraccatus. The sequence continues at coordinate 62,285,553 of NC_091466.1, forward strand.
CTATGGTCACGACCACACAATGTCTCTTTTTGGATGGCCACCATTTTGTACTCAAATAACATTCCATATTTCAAAACAGCAGCCATTGTTTTGAAATAACGGTCGTTATTTAGGTTTGAAATGACGTCTGACGTCTGTTTAAAAAAATCACCCAAAAAAAAAATCGATGAAGCTTCTGTGGCCTTTGAGACAAACCCCAGCATTACCTTCGCATAGCCTCAAGACAAAGTTCAACATTAGTTTTCCCCAGTTCGAGTAATAAATAATAATAAAGCACTCCGGAATTTTTTTTTTATTTGTCCGCTCGCTGGCGTGTAAACTCACCAGCGATGATCGGTGTCCCGCGGGGCCGGTTCGTTCTAGTCCTGTGGCGCCATTCAAATCCGGTGTGCATTCACGTCAACATTCTTTTTCTGTCTCCATGTTAATTTAAGGACGGAAGTCACGCTCTCCCATAGAGATGCGTTGCAGAGCGTGACTTCCCGCCTTCAATCGACATGGAGACAGAAGAGGGGTCGGAAGACCAGTGACGTGAAAGCTGGCGGGATTTGAATGACCAGACTGGAACGAAGCTGCACCACGGGACACTGACCATGGCTGGTGAGTATACGTGCCAGTGCGCAGTGGGGGGATAAATAGAAACAATATCCGGAGTGCTTCTTTAATTCAGGACCACTCAGCAACCAAAAACCTTGGGGAACTTGGGAGCCAACCAGTGTGAAGGTTGTCACCTCCGGTTCTAACTCAAAAAGCCACCAAGGTTTGCTGATTCACTACTGTTGTTCCTGGAAACTTTTTAAGTACTTTGCATCCACTTTACAATTTACTACTGTGCAGCCCCTCCTTTTCTTCTCTTGTTGTGACCCCATGGTGGGGCTAATGGCCCATAATACACTCTCACTACCATGACAAAAGCTTTTTATTCGGTGCTTAATTACCGGCACTTGTTACACCTTTGGTACCTGTTGGGTCCTGAAGTATTCCACATTTTTCACCTTAATTGAATATGGTAGATAAGAGTGCAGTACCATTTACTACTGTGTTGCCTTTTGTGTTGAGCAAGCACTAAGCTTGAGTGCTCCTTATTTTTCAATGCTCAGGTGCTCAACTCAAGTAACGAGCCCCATTGAAATCAATAGGAGACTCAAGCATTTAACCAGATGCCCCCCTACCCACTCTAAATGTTGCAAATTTAATCAGTTACTTTCATAGGTTTGTTCCAATGGTATCCTACAGGTCTATTAAGATTTTTTTTGAATCTTTCAGTGGTCAGAGCAGTCTGTGATCATTGGTTGCTGTGTTGACTTTACTGATGGAATCCTTGTGGTGCTTGAAAATCACTGCAGCACTACAAATGTTGTATTGTACAGTATTGGAGCTGATGCATGGAGGAAGGGATTTTGATAATAATATCCCTGCACCTAATTTATCACACGGACACTGGAAAATGGTTAACTGAAACGTTATTTATTATTTTTTATTTTTTTTACCAATGGGGATATTACCATTATAACTTTCTTTAGACTCGTCACAAAGCACAGGTGAAGGCTAATGATGACCAATAGACATCTCATCAGAGTTAGAGTTTCCCCTGAATTTGCAGTTGACTGACTGTTGTTAGGCTTAGTCCATCTCATAGCACCTTGTAAAGCCAGTGCATCAGTAACCCCTTCTCCCTCCACATGCCATGTGGCTCATTCTCCAGCCTGTTGACTCCAGAGCACTTTCTCCATCACTATATCATGGTATTATGGCATAGCAGAGTAAAGTAAGTGCTGTCTTTTGACAGTCCTAGGAAAAGGAAGCCCAGATGTCAGTGTTGCTGGCAAACATCTTAGCTCTGGTGTTGTCCCCTAAAATGGGAAGAAGGAAACTTATAGCTGTGCACCATGCTATATCTTACTTGCAACTTCTAGCTGACTTTAGCATGTGCATCAATCTGTTATTTGCACGTTCTAAATAGTTAAAGGTGTTTCATGTAAAACTAAAAAACAAAACAAAAGAAAACATATGTCAGGCGGGGGAGGTAGGGACAAGACACGACAGTGAGCCCTGATACTGAGCCCACCCACTGTCCCTACCTACTTGCCTCAAACGGCCCTAGGTAGCCGCGGACAACCACGAAGGCGGTCCCTGCACTAGTATAGATGCAAACACGGAACAAAACAGACGAACAAACACAAAGGGAAAGTCGAAAAGCCAAAGTCCAAACCAAACGGGCAATGTGGTACAAAGTCAGGTAACAATCGGATAGTCAGAGGTCAGACGGAGGGTCAGATAACAGGTCAAACGAGCAGAGAGATTAGGTATGGGTAACGCAGGAATAGGCAGGGGGAGCTGGGATCAGGGTGTGAATCTAAATAGCCAGGGCTGAGAGACTGGCTCAGCTTTCTTTTATGAGTATCAAGAGCCCGGTCCGGATCCCCATTGGACCGGCGCTCTGATCCTCCAGGTTCCAGACAGGCAGAGAACACCATCAATCAAACAGACTTGCTCAGCTGCAGCAATCAAGGCTGAAAGAGATCAGTGGTAACTTTTGCATTGCCGGAAGCTGAGAAGTAATTGGATGTGTCACACAGAAGCAAAAACCAGGCCCAGTTCACACCAGGTTACTGCACATTCCTGACAACATGTTGATGGCCAATATAGAACATTATATTAAGTGATTTGTGGCAGCTGAATGAATGAGCTGTAGTGCAATGTAAAGTGCTACTGTCAGTTGTGGTTCTAGAGCTTTTCCAGGGACAAACTATTATTTTAGAAATACCCCCAGTTGATGATAAGATAATAGAAATACCCCATACTCACTAGCCCTGATCACCTGCCTCTGCTCTTCCAATGGTGCATTGTCCCCTTTGCTTCTCCCTGCTTCTCATGGCATGCCGATCCTGCAGAAGCTTCCTGCTGATCCGTTCACTGGCCACAGCATCGACCCTCCACAGCCAGTGATTGGCTAAGCAGACAGTTCTTGTGGTACACAGTGTTGTCCCCTACTTGCCCCGTGTTTTTTCCCCTCAAATTTTATTCCCATAGACCGGGAAGTAAACTATCATTACTGGCAGGGGGGTGGGGGGCAATAAAAAAAATTTCAGAGTCACCCGTCCTGGTGCTTACACAGAGCCGCGCCCCGCTCCTGGACCCCACTGTGTCTTTTGAGCTCCCGGTCAACTTCCTCACAACCCAGCTGACAGATGCCCCGCTCAGACAGTCAGTGACTGGGGCAGGACAATGCTGCAGTCACTGATTGGCGGGGCGGGCTAAATCCCACCAGTCTGCGACGTGGTTCCAGGAAGATAACAGTCGGCGGTGTTCGGGAGCTCCGTGATGTGGCGCAGCGTGGGCTCGGGGACCGGTAAGCATATGGCCTTTTTCAATTTCCCTCACCCCCCGCCCCCCCCCCCCCAGACTTAATCTTTAAGTTTATGATCTCTGGGGGATGGGGCACAGGTTTGTGGCCAGTACATCACCATTGGGGGCCGATAATAGCACAGCAGGGACAGGTGAGGATGGGTTATCTTTTTTTTTTATGCCTGCATCTAAAAGTCTCTATGAACTCTAGACTATTGTAGGCCAAATGTGCAACCACAGATGATGTTGATGGTAACAGTGTATAATTTTTTTTCTTTGAATTATGTAATTCCGGCATAGATGCTGAATAAAAAAGAATATTTTTGTGAAAGCCTTTATCTATTGTGTATATTACATAACTGGTGGTAGATAAATAGAAAGTTTACATATGGATACAAAAAGAAAAAATAACGAAAAATAGATTGAATAGACAGGACAAAGTCTTGTGGCACTCAAGATCGTAGTATAATCTGGAGTGCCGCAAGACTTTGTCCTGTCTATTTGCCAGGAGATAGTGAGTCTAAAGGATTTATTGAAGCCAAAGCCAGGATCATACTATGAACAGAGAACAGGCCATAGTAAAAAGACTGAGGTATCTCCTCTTTTCAAATCCGTTCCTGGCTTTGGCTTCTTATAATTTGCCAGATATCTGTGTAATATGGCCTTTACTGTGTCTCCAGCCTCGTGGTACCAAACGGCAAGCTGTGCACCTGCATTGTGGGTTTGTAGATAGATAGATAGATAGATAGATAGATAGGTAGATAGATAGATAGATAGGAGATAGATAGATAGATAGATAGATAGATAGATAGATAGATAGGAGATAGATAGGAGATAGATAGATAGATAGATAGATAGATAGATAGGAGATAGATAGATAGATAGATAGATAGATAGGAGATAGATAGATAGATAGATAGATAGATAGATAGATAGATAGGAGATAGATAGATAGATAGATAGATAGATAGATAGGAGATAGATAGCTAGATAGATAGGAGATAGATAGATAGATAGATAGATAGATAGATAGATAGATAGATAGGAGATAGATAGGAGATAGATAGATAGATAGATAATAGATGATAGCTAGATAGATAGGAGATAGATAGATAGATAGATAGATAGAAGATAAATAGATAGATACGAGATAGATAGATAGATAGATAGATAGGAGATAGATAGATAGATAGATAGGAGATAGATAGATAGATAGATAGGAGATAGATAGATAGATAGGAGATAGATAGATAGAAGATAGATAGATAGATAGATAGATAGATAGATAGATAGATAGATAGATAGATGATAGATAGATAGGAGATAGATAGATAGATAGATAGATAGATAGATAGATAGATAGATGATAGATAGATAGATGATAGATAGATAGATAGATAGATAGGAGATAGATAGATAGATAGATAGATAGATAGATAGGAGATAGATAGATAGATAGATAGATAGATAGGAGATAGATAGATAGATAGATAGATAGATAGATAGATAGATAGATATTCTTAGTAATTTCAGCAGCACAGGAAAAATACGGGTGCCATGCAAATACTCCAACCACGAGTCCACAGTGTATATGTAAAGTAGCTTGACGGCACTCCAGATAAGGTGAAAAAAAAGGTTTACATTTATTCACAAAGTGCACAGCACAGCATACAAAGTAGCGAGAGATGGTGGCGAGAGGCCACAGAAACGTTGCCTAATTACTTTGTATGCTGTGCTGTGCACTTTGTGAATAAATGTAAACCTTTTTTTTCACCTTATCTGGAGTGCCGTCAAGCTACTTTACATAGATAGATAGATAGATAGATAGATAGGAGATAGATAGATAGGAGATAGATAATAGATAGATAGATAGATAGATAGATAGATAGGAGATAGATAGATAGATAGATAGATAGATAGGAGATAGATAGATAGATAGATAGGAGATAGATAATAGATAGATAGATAGATAGATAGATAGAGATGAATGGATGGATGGTTGGATAAATGATTTGAATAGATGGATGGATGGAGAGATAGATATGGATGCAGTAAGAAATGATAAAGACAGATTGATTAGAATTGTTGGATTGATGGATAAATAAATATGTTAAAGATAGATAGATAACATATATGATATATTGATAGATAGCTATATAGATAGAAGATGGATAGATAATAGATAAACTGATAGATAGATAGATAGAATACAGTTACTTTAACAAAACAACACAGACAATTTATTACAGTTCCCTGTGACTCTGAAAATATGTATTTCAGTGATTATAAAGGAATAAAGTGTTATACAGACATATCCGTCAGCAATGGGAGATATTTTTCAGCATAATGTTTTTCAGAATTATTGTTTTTTACAGCTCTGTTCAATAAAAAAAAGCATATTCCCCAATAACAAAGGCAAACTCAGCAAGTGGCAGGGAACATGTTTCTCCTCCACCAGCCATTATAAAGCAAAAACAACAATAATAACCAACTACCACTATATAAACAATAATGCAGCGAGAGAAAAAAGCCATTCACTGTGAGGATGTCTCTGTGATAAGAAGCCAGCGTGCATACAAAGCAGGATACACCCAGGCTCTGGGCTCGCAGGACTCCATCAGGACCACAACGTGCTCATACCTTTCTTGCAATAAAGGATTTAAAAGCAAAAAAAAAAATAAAAATAAAATAAGCAGCAAAGCTCAGACATTCCTTCAAAATCCGGCACTGAACCGCAAAGAATGAAGATGGGCCCAGCTTATTTATTATTTTATTTAATTTTTTTTTTTTACTCCTCCTCCTCTCTTTCTGGGTGAAACAGGTTCCCTATCAGTTAGTTAGAGGCGACAGTCTGTCTGCTGGTGGTAAGACGATACGCTCAGTGTTAGAGTGAAGCCGACAGGATTCCTGGCTTGAAAAGCACAGATATTGATCTGACTCAAGCACCTAAACAATACCTCACCTGTTTGCCTTGTCCATACCTTATTTTGCGCAGTTAAATGCTTGTTTTGTTTAACTTTTCTTTTATTCCTGTGGATCTGAGCTTTGATACACTTTGGGGAGTAGGTAAACAGAGAGAGTCATGTATGGACATCCTCGTAGCGTGGAGGATTTTTTTTTCGACCACCCCTCCCTGCCGCCGGAGAACAGCGCTCTTATTGAAAAAAAAAAAAATTATAAGCAACACAGAGAATAAGAAACCATATACAAAGACGTTTGATGTTCTTACCCCAGTGTCCAATAACACCGAAAGTGAGAGGCAAGCTAATTACACCCCTGTATGCCTCAGTTAAAATTTCTTAAAGTGGAACATGTCAAAGACTTTTTTTTTAACTGTTATTAAATCTTTTCTTCTTCTTCTTCTTTTTCTTCGTCTTCTCCTTCTTCTTCTTCTTCGTCATCTCCTTCTTCTTTTTCGTCTTCTCTTTCTTCTTCTTCTTCTTCGTCTTCTCCCTCTTCTTCTTCCTTTTCTTTAAAATTCTGCTCGCTCGACAGAGGACAATATGTTACTTCGGCAGCAAAAAGAGACGGCGTGCTTTCATTTTACCCGGCAAATTATTGTATAAATATATTTCTACTCTTTATTATTAGCTGAAGATCCCTGCTGACAATGCATGCAAATCTCTCCAGCAGGCCCCGGGATTTATAATTGCGTTATGTTTGAAACTAATAACCATAAACAGAAATTCTAACAAAACAAATGAACATTTTGCCACCCCGACGCCACTGGATACGAGGCAGGCTTGTGTATATAGTCTGACACTTGCTGTTGCATAATTTGCATACACGGTAGTGTGTTTCCACATAGGTGACAAGCAAAGAAAGTGAGATATTAGGTCCGCTCCGCTATTGGGGGAAGAGATGCAACTGGTTGCTAAGCAACGCCCCGGCTGGCCCCTCCAGTTGCAAAATAAGAGATGGAACCGCTGCTTAAAGCAACTTTGTTCCAAATCAGAGCCGGTGTCGGATCAGGGGAGCTTTTAATTACACCTCGTTCCTGGTAATATTGTGACATGTGAATCGGCATAGCTTGATCATTAGTAGTCACAGATAAGCAAATAGATGCAGGCGCAATCCTGTTCTCCTTATATCGAGGCGGAAATATTAATAGTCATCGCATACTGTTAGTGCATCCTCTGGTAGCGAAGCATCCCCTAGATTTCCCGGCTGCATCTGGCACTCTTTTTGTGTAATTGTATAGAAATAATGCTGCTATTTCCGTCTTTGTTTACACGTTCCAAGCACATACGCGAGAGAGAGAGAGAGAGAATGCTGTCCGGCAATGGAGAGATCTGCTCCCTGGCCTCCTGTACAATAGTCGACCGGGGAAAGCGATATCATTTATTAACGTTTAGATGCACTTACTAAACATCAGACTGCGGTGGCCTAATGTATTGAAATCGAAAGAGGCAATTACAGGAGGAAGCGAGAACTCATGGAAACAGATTAAAATCCCTCGGCCGAAAGTGCCGGCGACGTAAAAATAGATGAAGGAGTAAATGAGAGAAATTGCAATTTTCATTTAGTGCCAATTATATGAATATTAATGACATGTTTAATATCACCACATTGGAAGGAAGAATTCATTAAAATAGAAGCGGAGAACGTGCTTATTGCACCTCGAGAATTCATCTGAAGAGTGCCCAAAGAGCCAAGGGGCAAGGGCGGCAGTCGGCGGTACCTGCGAAATCTTCTTCTTTATGGCAATACGGGGATCCTGCGCTGAGGACCTGTCAGGCTTAATGCTTCCAGGGAACGTCAGCTTTGCTCGCGGCTGCATACATAACACATTAGTGATGTTTATTTGCTGCAACAATTACAATATTCTTTAATACATGTAAATGATTTCGCTCTAGGATACTTTGTGACAAGTGGTTGTCAATTCATTAGTCAGCTTTATCTGACGTTTGAGCTAATGGAGCTCAATTCAGTTGTTATCAAGACTGGGCCAATAGAGATTTGCCTACCTGTCATGTGATCAGGCTGTCCTGGAAGCCAATGGACTACAGGTTGACATCTTCATCCACGAAGGAAGTTCACCAGTTGACTGCTAAAGGAAACCACTTATCACTTCCAAGGTGCCTAAAGGCCCTTCTATGATTGTCAGAGGATTGATTGTTTGTAGGAAAGCTTATTTATCACAATTAGGCCAGTGGTCAGCCGGGGGAAAAGAAAACAGTCGTTATTCGGTTAATCACATTTTTATGTGCGCCCAATAAAATCATTGTTATTGGCTGCCCAATGTAAACAGAAGATGTATGGAAGATATTGATGAAATTGATAACGGCCCATCGTGTGGCTTGGCGCCTCAACTTCATGAGCCATATTAGGACTCTGCAAACGAGTGCTTGTCATATGGATTGGTGCATGTCAACTAGAGCCCATTGGCAATTGTAAAATTATCCTAAGCCAGTCCCCAATGGCTTCTCCCCATGCCATCAACCTTGATTGGTAGATCTCTCCTTGTTTGGGTGTAGGCAAAGATCTAGCAAACAAGGCCTTGTTCCCTGCTCACTAACTGTGCTATTACATGCACAGAAATCAAGTGCAGAGGAATGTGTGTGTGTGGGCGGGTTAGAGCGGGAAGGGGGGGGGGGGGGGGGCGCTGCCCAAATGATCCTTAGATCATTTGGGCTGCCCGTTGAAGTCAGGGTGGCTGCTGATGCCACACCTATTGCATGGATTGACCGTCACTGACATGATCAGGATTTTTTAACACTTTAAAAGACAACAATCAGACATGTCGGCTGATAATGGCTTTTAATGTGTATTAATGTGTATTATGACCTGAACCTCCGGTCATCAGCCAAGTAAGGCCAATAATCGTTTTGTGTAGTAGGACCTTAAGCTTTCTACAGGCTCATTGGGTATAGTGGGAAAACCAACAGGGGCTTTTTTCTAATTTGTCTATTGTATGACAAATGCAAATCTAGGAGAATAATAAATATTATAGTATTATAGAATCATCAATGACATAACCTGTTCCTTATTGAATTGCATATAAACAATATTGGGTTACTTTACAAAAGAAAACAAAACATTTTTTTGGACTGACTGTAGGTCCTCTACGACCACTTGCTATTTTCCTGAGAACCAATGGTCATTTATACCTGCCATCGGGGAGCATCAGGAGACACCTATACACATTAGATGGCTGGTCAGTCCCACTAACAACTTTGGGTTCGTTGGACATTTATCTAGTGGTTGTGTAGAGCTTTAGATTGCCTGTAGATCTCAGCAATTTCTATTATAGATACTAAGCTTTAGTAAGTTATATCACTACCCCTTTGATTTTATTGGCAATTATCTGATATTTCTTTTCACATTGTTTTAATTCATTTTTTCTTAATTGTTATGTGCCATCTTGCCTAAGCTTTTTTAACAGCATTTAGTGACATGCTTTACTGCAAGCCTTATGGACTTAGATGACAGTTAACAGAGTCTGTTTCCTTGAGATGAAGGTGAAACATTACTGATCCTACTCTGAAGAGGTCATTCCAAAGGGAGACATTATTGGTGCTATCTACTGGAGTCATCTGATGCTGTAATACTGTACAGATCACTTTACTGCAGCCTCCTCTTATCACCACGCACAGAACAGCAAGTCTGAGCTTAGTTTTAGGGTAGTATTACATGGGCCAATGAAGGCCCGATAATAACTGTAAACAAGTGCCGATCTGCTAGAACGGAGCTCGTTTATTGGCCTAGTACACAGCCCAAATATCGTTTTACCAAGGGCTGCAGGGACATCGTTGCCGATGTCCTTACAGCCCTTGCTTAACTTTATACATTACCTGTCCAAGCTGCAGGGCTCCTCTTCCAGTCTTCTTCCCGGGTCTCGTGTGCTACAGCTTCACAGCAGCCTCAGCTGACAGGCCACTCAGCCAATCACTGTCCGTGGCGGTCCCAGCCAGTGATTGGCTGTGCGGCCTGTCAGCTCAGACAGGCCGCTCTAAAGCTGGACCGCGCAGGCCCTGGGGAGAAGACCGCAATAGGAGCCCTGCAGCCTGGATAGGTAATGTAAATCGTCAGTCGCTGGCCGCACACCTCTATTACACGTAGTGATGCACGGTCGGCGCCCGACAATTATAGGTTCAAACCAATATCAACGATCAGCTGATGATCGTTGTCATCGGCTGATTGTTGTATTTATTACACAGAGCGATAATCGGCTGATTCGTCCGATTATCGTTCCGTGTAATAGTACCCTTAGACCCAGTGGTGAGAATGAAAACTGCAATAATCATGATTTTTAGAAAATTTTAAAATAACATCACCAAAAATTCCTATAAAATATGTTAAACATTAAAACCTGAATTAAAGGAGAAGTCTGTCAAGACCTATTTATTTTAGAGTACCAGGCAGGGGAAGATAAAAGAAATAACATGCTCTTACCTCCTCCATTCCAGTGCTGGTGGTCATATACCGCCGCTTCGGTCACTGGCCACTTCCTGGTCTGAGAGGACACCCGGGTTGTGTGAGGTCTGCTCAGCCAGTCAGTGGCAGTAGTTGGGTCCTGTCTTGGCCGCTGACTGGCTGGATGGACCTAACATGTCATGACCCAGTCCCTGCTAAGACCAGGAAATGGCTGGGTGACTGGAGCAGCAGGATGTAGTCACCAGTGCTGGAGCAGGGGAGGTAAGAGTATGTTTTATGTTTTATCCTCCCCCTCCCCAGTACTTGCTAAAAAAAAATGGGTCTGGCCAGACTTCTCCTTTAAACAATAGGTCATCTTCTGATGACACATTCAGATGACAGACAATGTCATTATTCACCTTAGGTGCCATTCCTCTTTTGGGATCATAATCTACAATGCCTCATAGGGGCCAGTTGCAAAGTTTTTGAAGTGTGGGAGGAAACCAGAGAACCTGAAACCATGCAAACATCACAGATTCTACTACTGCATGGCAACAGCACTAACCACTGAGTCACCATGCTGCCTACTAAAGATCATTCTAACTTTATATTAGCCAACGTTAATGAGCAGAATTATTTCCATATGAAAACACTTATACTGACCTATTAACTCTCTTGAAACTTAACGTTCCAAAAAAAAAAAAAAAAATGTTTACTCCGGTATAAATCAGCAAAAGTCATCACGACCCGCAGTTATATTTGCAGAAATCGGCTCAGTAGAAAGAAAAGAGAATGTATAATTTACCGCACCTACACGGTAGAAAGAAGCCCTTTGGCCAGCTGGAACGGTTGCTTTGCACATGTCACCGCCAGAACAAAGCAAGATCAATTTGTTCACGGAGATATGACCAAACCTGTGACAATAGGGAACACGAGTATCAGCTTATGAGGCAATAGAAATGCAATTTCTGGAGGCTACGCATGACCAAAAAAAAAAAAATACTGATGGTGGTGAGAGTTTGAAACCCGAGAGAAGGAAAGCAATTGACTGAAGTTTGGAAGGAGTGTTGACTGATCCCCATGTTGGAAGGGAACTGATGAAAGACAGTAGGAGTCCTGAATCAGTGTGGTATATTTTATACAGAGCAAGACGCCTAGAAAAAAAAGGGAGATATGATTGCAGGAATGTTTGCGAGTGTGCCGAGCCGGTAACTGGGAAGACGTAAGGGAAGGTATGGTGGTTGTGACTGAAATTGTGGCGCTGAAATTGTAATATTTATGTCATCTCTTTCTCTGCTGGTTAATTTTATGATATCTACGAATGTAAACAAAAAAGTTTGTGCTGTTTTAGTTACATACATTTTCTTATAATAAAAATGCTTTCCATCCATAATTTCAGTTAAAAGTTTGAACATAGCCCTCCTCAAAGGGTATTCTGGCAGTAACTTTATTAAAGGAAATGTAAATATTTTTTTTATTATATTGAGTGGTAGTAGTAATGTGTGACACAGCCATGCACTACCTTAAGGTTTACACGGAGTAAAAGCGGCGGAATTCCGCAGCGGAGCATTCTCGCCTGCCTCAGTGTCATACAATCTGTCTACTGGAGGGCTCTTGCGCCTCCTCTCTCTGCTCAAAGAATTTTATTCCGTGTGAACTGGCCCTAAGGCTCATAACCTTCTCATGTGTGCCATTGGGAAAAAGCCTACTTTATACCAAGTGACTCTGAATAGAAAATAAAGACTAAAGTAATATGGAGCCATGTAGACACCATACCACTTCTGTACTCACGATTGTCGTTTGTTTTGTCATCAAAACACCAGAAATGTCGTAGCCTTTCAAGCAGACATTAACCCATTAAAGTCAGGCTACGAATAAGGGCACTTGAGCTTGAAACACCAGCCAGAGCCTTCGGACCCACCTGTTTTAATGTTTTCTGATTAAAGTTTATGAATTTATAGTCTGGTGTTGAATACAACTACAAACTCAAGATGTTCCAACTGTCCTGTCAGGACAACATATGTTCTCCTAGATTAACTACCAAGAGAAAAACCCCACAGCCACAGTGAGCTGTATTACACGGAGAGAAAATTGCCTGAATTGGGGTGATTCAGCCGATTATCTCTCCATGTAAAAACGACAACGATAAGCCAATGAAACGATCATTGGCTGATCATTGGTTTGGACCTAAAATCGCCGGAAACCGACCCTGCATCGCTAAGTGTAATAGCAATGCGCGGCCGACGGCTGATGATTGCCCAAACACCTGATACCTTATCTCTCCCTGCTTCCGGTCTTCTCTCCTGTGCTGCCGGGACCGGGAAGCTGTGGAGCACAGAGGAGTGGGGAGAGGTAAGGTATCAGGTGTTCGGTAAGAGCTACATGGACATCGCTAACGATGTCCACAAAGCTCTTACTGCCCGATTTTTGGGCCGTCTAATAGGTCCTGTAAACCAGTGCTGATCAAGCAGATCAGCGCTTGTTTACTAAAATGATCGGGCCGTAGTCGGCCTGTGTAATAGGACCCTAAAGGTGGCCATACACCTTCAACAACTGATGGCTGAATGATTGTTTGGCTGTTAGTTATCTCTCCCGTTCTCCCCATACACAGGAGTGTTCAACAAGGGTAAACATTCCTGTGTTCTCTATAGGGTAAGCAGGGTTAAGCCACAGCCAAAGAACTCACTGACTGCAACCTATTTCTTCAGGAGCTGGAAAAGGGGTTGGGCAGTGTTCTTCTACCTGCACTGACATCATCTGTGGGTGGTTGGTCAGGAGAGCCCCACACACCTTATACCAACAGTAGAACAGTAGAAATGGTGCAGTCTAGAAGACATGATCCCACAGTTCTCATAACATCATGGTCTATTCATGTTTTTATTTTTTATTTTAGAATCTAAACTTGACGTCTACCTGTTGGTAAAAGGAAAAAAAAAATCCAAGAACTGCTAATGCCTGTGTTTCGTCTACCTCCCCCCGATGATGCTTGTAACAATCTCTCTGTGATTGTTTTGTTCTAAATGAGTTGTTAAGAAACAGAGTGTCTCCCTCTGAGAGAACTTTGCAGTCAGTGAAATTCAGTGTGAAAACACATTCCCTTTTTAATATTTCATTAAGCGATACAATGAGCCAGATATTTTAATTAATAGTTATATTGTAGATGTCTCTCGGCTGGAGATTGCACTCTGTCAGGATCTTATGTGTGGATCGGAGACGCACTTTGACCTTTGATTCAAACAAAATTCACATCTGCTTGTATGTGATTTTCATACCATAAAATATTATCAGGGGGAAAATAACATCACTCTCTGACTATAGTGATTCATTGTATGTAAATGAGGCATCATGGCTGCCAAGGGCATCTTTGCCTGTCTGGGGGTTTGTTGTAAGTGTATTCCCTTAAACAAGCTAGGAACCCCACTGTATATATCGGGGGGTGGGGGTTGGGGGGGGGGGGGGTTGTTGGAATTACCTTTATTATTATTATTCTTTTGCTTGAATAAGTTCAGGCAAATTAGTTTATTTTATCCCTAATATGTGCTGGTTACAATTTCTACATCCCTAGTATACCTAAAGGGGTATTCCAGTGGGAAAAAAAATACATGCTATATGTCCTGCAGGAAGTGATGTATTCTTTTGAGTCTGACACAGTGCTCTCTGCTGCCACCTCTGTTCATGTCAGGACTGTGGTGCTGCCCCGTCTCAGTCAGTGATTGGCTGAGCTGCCTGTCACTTTAGAGATTAATGTAGAAACTTCAGCAGTGGCTCATGAAGAAAAAGGCAGGAGGACACGGAGGAACGTGGAGAGATAAGTATAAAACGTTATTATTTATTACATAAAGCAAGTGCTGCATGATTATCGTTAGCAAACAGTCCTTGCCACGGAATAGTGGATCCATTTTATTAGTTCTATAGAAGATTGGCACTTTCTTATCCAACAAATCAGGCTAGTAGGGCCTTTAGGTAGTGCAGCAGGCCCACACCCATTGCTTGTTGCACCCACATGGGTTGCATATACATAATTGGATACCCTGCCTATTGCCTATCTGATGAACAATCTTCTTATTCATTGGTCTCCAATCTCAAACAAACTCTATCAACAGTTTTTACTAAAATTTTCCTATTAAGGTGGCCATACATCCATAATAGGTGTGGGCCAAATGTTTATTCGAACAACAGTTGTGTACAGTCCATCACATACACACGTTCTGCATTGGGAGAGGGGAGATAAGTCACTGCCAGACTCCTGTAATGGAGCTACAGGCTACACAAGGGGGTAAAGGAGATTCCACATGGCCAAGTTTTTGACATTTACATTCACAAGTTTATTAAAACTGGGGATTATTCAGTTTGGACAAAGAATGGCTGGCGGGGGGAGGGGGGGGGGGGAATCTACCGATCATCTTTTTCTAAATATTTCTAAAAAAATAAATAAATCTATTTAAGAACAGAAAATGAAATCTGGTTATCTGCTTAGAGCACACAGCAAAGCTTTGACAACAGGAAGCATTCACTCACTTAGGAGTTGAGATGATCGAACAGCGGGAATTTTCAGGTTCGGGAATTGAACCATCAATTTTGAATGAAAAGCCGATGGTTCAAGTTCGAACAAACCTGAAAATCCCCGCTGTTCAATCATCCCTACTTAGGGGTACTCCGGGCAAAAACAAAAAATACAATGTGGGCGGGGGGTAGTGGTGGGGGGACATAATAAAGAATTTATACGTACTGCTTCCCATGCTCCCACTGTGCTTTCCCACTCCGGCATCCTCCTGCTCTACCTGCATAGTCACGACACGGCTGATGGATGCCCCCCTAAAGCCACTCTGTGGCTGTCAGTCACTGATTGGCTGGGCAGATTTTCTTCCCCGGGAGTAGCAGGAAGCTGAGATAGAATGATATCCAATGGGGGTTTGGGGGCCTGTTGACTCAACGCTGAGGAGGCACGGGGAACGATAAGTATGCATTCTTTATTATATTCCCCACCACTCCCTGGCCACATTGTATTTTTTGTTTTCGCCCAGAGACCCCTTTAATAAACATGGAGAGAGAAAGTTTACAAAATCTACTAGATGGGGAGGGGGGCAACCTAAGATCTTCAAGTTAGACATAATATCTTGACTGTACTATATCTAATACACATCTACAGCTGAGAGTATGGCATTTACTTCTGATCAATATGTTTGCTTTAAAAAACCAAATACAAATTTATATTTAATGTACAAAATGTGAACAATAATATAGATACCTTCCTTTTTGCATGAAGCAGTGACTAAGTATATATAGATGAACGTTTGCCCCGTGTTATTGCTCACAAAGTATGACTATGTTCCTTCCCAACCTTTATGTTTGACAGTCATAGCAGAAATTATGGCTGTCATGGCATGCTATATTGTAGATGTTAAAGAGCAAGTAGAGCTGGCGTTCAGCATTAACATATATCAAAGAATGTGTAATACAGAGCTGAGTAATATAGCCAAGACACACGATTTAAACTTAACTAAATATGTCAATCATGTCGTACTTCTCTACAGTAGGTTGCCATGCAACAGGAACTTCTCGAACTCAGTTGACGGTTAGATCTACAGACTTGCGCAGGAGTAATGCAGCATGTGGATTGGTACATATATTGTAAAACAATGTCCTCATGTACGCAACTTTTCACTTATACAAGATCACTTGTAAATTGTGGGTGACTTCCATCTTTCTGTAGTGGGTTGGGGTATCGATAATTCTCAATTGCTTATATCAAAGAGTACTTCACTATAAATAGATGAAATACATGGACGAGTTTCATTGTTGAATGTTCTTATATGGAATTTGTTGAGGAAGAAACTTTCACTTGCATATATTGTAGAGATAATATAAAGGTTCCCCCAACATAGATGACCACATGGGTATTAAAATTAGGGACATATACAGCAGAGAGGTTCGCCCATTTGGCTAGAATGGACTCCCTGGAGAAAATGTGTCCATTCTAGAATGTAATGGACATTTTAATGGGTAATGAAAGTCTACACTAGGATTCGGTCTCCTCTGGTGTGGCAATGTTAGTGAACATAGAAATGGAATATGGACTTGAGTAGTTATAATGGGATGGGGGGCATGAGGGCACTGGTTGGTTTCCTCCTCCTACTGGATGGCTGGGAGTGGGGTGTCATACACACGCTTTAGAAAGGGGCCTGATTTTTTCTTTGTCATGAAGCCCACCATCATGGGATGGTGCTAAAGGGGTTAACCAGTACTACAAAAACATGGCCACTTTCTTTCAGAGACAACACGACTCGTCTCCAGATCAGGTGCAGTTTGCAATTAAGCTCCATTCACTTCAATGTAACTGAGCAGCAAAACCCCGCCCAAGCTTTACTACTGGCTTTAACGTCAGCACAAAAGATGCAGTCGGCCAACAAACAAGTGATTTTTCATTTGTTGATTGATCACTTGCTCTTTTACACTGGCGGATTATCGGCAATAACGGAAACCATCTCATTGTTCCCCTCCATAGAGAGTCTGAAGCCACAGCAACCACTTTAAGAGACTCTATAACCAATAAGTGTGTATTTATTTGGTCTGTAACCACCATGCTTGTACCTATTCTATAAATAGAGATTCACAACTCAATTAGAACCCAATCAAATTTGTTCCAAACTGTACAAAAAATATATATTATTATGTGTCCGGTGTCTACTCTGCCTCCACCAAACCAACATAGTATATACAGTAGGTCCAAAAAGATGATTAATCTGAAAAAAAAAAATCACTAGATGTAAGGGTACTATTACACGAAACGATAATCGTCCGAATCTGCCCGATTCGGCCAATTATCGCTCCGTGTAATAAATACAACGATCAGCCGATGAGAACGATCATCAGCTGATCGTTGATATAGGTTAGCACCTATATTTGTTGGGTGCCGACCGCGCACCGTGACGTATAATATTACCTATACATTACTTATCCATTACCTATCCATGCTCCAGGGCTGCTCCAGCGGTCGGCGCTCGCTTACAGGTATTATCGGGCCCCCATCGGCCGGTGTAATACTACCTAACAGGCATACTTACCTACAGACTGAAGCATGCACCAGACTCTAGTCATTGATGCACATTTTGCTTGTTCTTATTCAGGGAATATAGTTTTTAATGGAGAAGCCCGGCAAAAATTTTTATTTAAGCATTGTATTGCCCCCCAAAAGTTATACAAATCACCAATATACACTTATTACAGGAAATGCACATAAAGGCTTCACTTCCTGGATAACATGGTGATGTCACGACCCAACTCCCAGAGCTGTGCGGGCTGTGACTGCTGGAGAGGATGATGGCAGAGGGATGCTCAATGTCCCTCCAGTGCCCTGTGTCCCTCACTGTCACCCCAAGTGTATATTAGTGATTTGTATAACTTTGGGGGGGGCAATACAATACTTTAATACCATTTTTGCCAGACTTCTCCTTTAATAACTTCCTGTCCTTACTATACTTTATATGTCAGGCTATCTGTGGATAAGCAATGATAATTACAGCATCATCACTAACTCACGTTCTTTGGACCGGTTTGTAAGCGGATGTCTCACTGCTCAGGAAATACAAGATCAGGGACTCCTATCTTTGATAGGAGTCCCTGTTCATGTATATAATTTCCAAGGTAGAAAACAGAAATAGCATAGGACACTCAGTATCAAGCTTCCAATAAGTAAATGACAATGCTGTATACGTTTCATGAAGAAAATGTTCACTGGGTAGCAAGACATACCATGTGTGCTGCGACACTCAGCACGTACAGGAACAGGGACTCCGGAGAGACTTGTATATAGCACTCAACAACTATGGCAGCACTCCAGTACTAAAAATCTAACATATCGTTCAAAGAATAATCAACACCATATTTCCTTGGACATGCCCACAATTCATAGCTTAGTAGACAAATTCACTGTAAATGTCATTTTTTTTTACAGCCGTCACCAACATATGGATACAAGCGATCATTCTTCAATATCAAATTTCTTTGTCTCCACGACACAGCAAAAAAGGTTGATATATAAGTAACCAGCCTATGTCATAGCTCATTCCGTCTAACAGAATTCACATTTTACTTGGTATTTAAGACAAAGCGTCATTTATATATATACACCCCCAATGTGTTTTATGACTTTGTCTGGCACAAACCTCATCCTAAGTTGTATAACAAACTGCCTGAGCTTCTAGACAAGGGGGTTAAGTGATTACATGTCATAGTGTGTAGCTTTTACATTGACACTTTCCAGATTCTGACATCTCTCGGCAAAGAAATCACTTGTCTGTTAAAATTACTTTTAAAAAGCTGTCAAAATTGGAGGACCTGCTGTCAGGAATAGCAGGAGAAAAACAGTAAAAAATATTATCTCCTGGTGTTGCCCTCCCAGGAATACAAGCAGAGGTGCAGAATGAGACTGGAATTGGCGTCTATCTGTGGATGTCTTGTCACTGCTCAGTTGCAGAAGGAAGGGAGATTGAAGGCTTTAGTCTACTGTGGTTGTAACAAGGGATAACTGTGGCTTTAGAGACTAAATACTCGCAGAGTGTGGCAGTTTACAGACTGACCCATTGGGGTGCTGGTAAGTTTTCTTGGTGGGTCCCATGGATAGATAAGTTAACTCTGGTGGTGCCACCATGAACAACCCCTGCAAGCAGGGCATGCTGCATTCTGACAGTGTCATGCTCAAGGATATTGTCAGGAATATGCAGTAAGCCTGGTGTGAACTGGGCCTGTTTTAACTTTTTGTGTGACACACCTGCTTGCTTTTCAGCTTCCTGGCAATGCAGGAGTTACACTGCTCACTGCTAGCCTTGATTGCTGCATCTGGGCAGTGTGGTTTGATTGACGCATGCCTCTGCCTCTCTGGAGCCTCGCCGGTCCAGTAGGGGTCCCTACAAGGCTCTTGATCCTCATAAATGAAAGCTGAGACAGTCTTTCCCTGCTGGCTATTAAGGTTCATACCCTGATCCCAGCTCCCCCTGTCTTTTCCTGCGATTCCCGTTCCTAATTCCTCTGCTTGCTCGATCTGTTACCTGACCTCCCACCTGACCTTTAACTACCCGATTGTTTCTTGATTTTGTACTGTGTTGCACGTTTTGTTTTGACTTTGGCTTGTTGACTCGTCTGTCTCGTTCTGTGTTACACCTATACCAGAGTAGGGACCGCCTTCGTAGCTGTCCACGGCTGCCTAGGGACGTTTAAGGCAAATAGATAGGGACAGTGTGCGGGTTCAGGCTTAGGGCTCACTAGTTGTCTCATCTCTACCTTAACTAAATCAAAGCAGGGAATTTTACTCTATGCGATGGGGCAATTGGCATCTGCCTCATATGGGTTTTTGTCTTCTTCTGGATCAACACAGTAGGGTTTCTGTAAGTTGAACTGGATGTACTCTTGTCTTCTTTCAACCTTATTAACTATGTTGCTATATTATAATAGAGTCAGTCTCCACAGGTCAGCAGTAGGAGGCTGGGTAGCATACTGATGAAGGAGCTTACAAGATGTTTGCTGTTCTTCTTTCCTGGGTAGCAAGAATTCAAAAGAGTAGTGACCTATAGAGATAGATGCCCTAGGTTATCCCTTTGTTGACCCTCTGTTGAAGCAGCAAGCAGTAGCAGTTTGTTTTATAGGGCGCCAGAGAAGCTAACCACTCACAGTTCAAAGCTGGAATTTACTGAATTAGAAAGTGAGATGGGAGTGGTGAATTTGAATGGAGCTCCCGAACTTTCCTCACTTCCTATAGGGGTGAAGGGTTAAAGTTAATCTATTACATAACTACTAGTTTACCCAGCCCACCTCTAAGAATACAGTGTGGTGTTTGCCACTTCTGAAGAGGTATTTTGTACCATTATATATACTGCCACTGGGCTGGGGAGCTCCTAAAAGTAAAAGTTTCATAAAAAAAAGAGAATGGGGTTCTCCAGCTCCAATAAAAATTTTTTTACATTTATCGAGTCCACATAAAAACTTTACAAATGAACATTGATATCTATAAAATAATTCCTATGCGTTTCGGAGCCAAGCTCCTTAGTCATGGCATGCCAGTCATGGCATGCCATGACTAAGAAGCTTGGCTCAGAAATGTGTAGGAATTATTTTATGGATAACGAGGTTCATTTGTAACATCTTTATGTAGACTTATTTTATGTGGGACCTAGAAACTAATATTTGAGGCTTAGCACTGAGAGAACGAAGTGATAAATGCAAAAAAAAAAAAAAAAAGCTGTTGACATGCATTAGCAGCATCCAAGCAAAATTAGGAGGAGAACATTCTGGAATAGATGGCAGCAATGCATGATGGAAATTGTAGTCTCTTCGTGGCATGCTGCCGCTATAGCCCTGCCCACCCTTACTCTGCTGTGGAAGAGAACATAGGGGGCACCATCTTCTGGCAACTTTTATATCTGAGCTCAGGAATCACTTGGTAGCTTTCCTCTGTGCATGCCAAGTCCTGGGCTTGCGTTGTAAAAAAAACATATTTTATTCCGGTGGTACAGTGTCAAAGAGGTGGGGCCTAGAGCATCCGTGCCCTAGGCCTGCATCTTCTTCCTTACCTTTCTTCTTTGTCTGCATACCTCTGGGCTCTTTGACACCATGCTGTCAGAATAAAAGGCATTTTTTACCTGCATACAGTACCAGGAGACAAGGCAAGCCCCGGACCAGGGATGCATTGAGGAAAGCTACCGAATGATACTGGAGCTTTTTAGGCAGTGTCAATTTGATATATATTCTCTTTAGGTTTAACACACTATTCCATATAGACCACGGATGTTAAACCTGCAGCCCTTCAGCAAAACTACAATTCCAAGCATACCTGGAAAGCCAAATCCAAAAATTTGATTTGGCCGATATTATATTAAATTAAATTTAGAAAACATACAGATCACACACATAAAAAATCTACAAACATTTAAAAAAAAAAAAAGTCATGATGATAAGAATATGACTGCATCAGCTGTATCAATTCTCCTGAATTATTACACTGACTGTATAAGTCTACAGTTATACAGTCGTTTCACCAGTTAGTAGTAGATTATTTAAAGCAACAATGAGGAAAAGTTGACCCTTTTGTACATTGTCCTTTTGACATTAGGCTAAAGGAATGCCAAGTGTGGATATTGAATACAGACGGTAGAAAGCCTCAGCGCCAGCCATCAGAATAGGCTTTTTTTGAGATAGGATTATAATCATTCCTAGTGTTGACCTGTCGAGTACCTTTTGCTGTTCTCTAATTGTGTGGGAGAAGGTGATAATAGGAACACAGTAAAGAGGATCACCTTGTTCTCTTCTCACTGTCACTAAGCTGATAAAAGTCATAGGACAGGGACATGTTGAGGCTAGTCAAGTCTTAAGGTTTACTGTCGGGAGAACTCAGATGAGATCTAAAAGGTAAAGGACAAAGCAAGCTCTTCTAATAACTTTCTTCAACTGTAGCTGTGACATCTCCAGTAAAGTCACATAAAATAACTAATTGTTAAACTTTTACTTTTTCGTCTTTTTTTTTTTTATTTATCAATATCTACATCCGTACTGATATATCAATAGGATGGAGTAAGGAGTTAGTTTGCTAAAAACATTAAAGCTGCCTGTTTCTTAAAGTACCTTTTTAGGGTGCCATGTGCATAAGAAGTAGCCATTATATAACTTGTATATGGCATTCCCCACCAGATTTCAGATCTCTGCAGGCTTTAGCTGTCATTTTCAGTTGTCCCTAAATCAGTAGGTAGAACCTACGCTTCACACATACAGAAGAGAGTCCTGTGTCTTAATGCACACTCTAAGAAACATTAGCAGCATCGGGAACATTATAGAGCAGTAGTAAACATTTCAAGAATCAAAGGTGAGATCTAATACTTATAGTTGTATCTTTTCAGTCTCTGTGTGTCTCTCTTCTTCTGCAGAGAGTAAAGGGGTTGATAGTCCATGATCACCCGCATGAGAGCAAAAACATAGTGTGGCCATTACACGGTGAAAGTGCTTCTGGTCAAATTCACTCGGTTGTGTGAGCACCAAAGACCTGCCTGTCGACACCCTGCCAATCAGCGATTGATGGCCTATCCTGAAGTGGATGTAGCCTGAGGAAACATGGATACAACCTATGGTTGTAATCAAGTTTTCCAGGCAGTCCTCAGGCTTCATCCACCTTCTCCAGGCAGCGGAACTCAAATGTAAATTATTAAATAGTTAAAAAAAGCTCACATTTTAGCAATGTTTATTACAGTTTTTACTTTTTATTTTTTTTTGTGTTTTTTGTTACAAAAACTAATTTCGTAATGTCAAGTCAACTTAATGGAATTAAACACTTTTAAGAATACAATAAAACTGAATATTTCTAATGACATCATAATCCAAATCTGGATTTGGTCCTGCAGCTTTTGTTAAATATAGACTTGAGTAGATAGAAGCTCTTACTGAATCAATAGTTACTTTATTGAGGGTGTGTTCACACGTTCAGGTTTTTTAATTGCAACGATTGAATACAAAGCCAGGAATGGAGTTGAAAAGACGAGAATCCTCAGTCTTTCCTTTTATATTCGTCCCTCATTTATGATCTGTTCCTGGCTTTGTATTCAGTAATTGCAATTAAAACCCTGAACGTGTGAACACACCCTGAACTTCAGTTTTGTCTAGATGATTATGCATTACAAATTTACAACTTCTTCAAATAGTAAAATCAACTTAGACTGACAAAACTAATTAAGAATTTACTTCATTTTTAAGCTCAAATGAGTTGAAAAATGAAAACAAGAATTTTATAAAACATTTAAAATTCCTAGTGTCTTTTATTAAAATATTTACTACTAGAGGTATAATATTGACAATTAAAATTTTAGATGTATTTTATAATTTTGCTCTGTTTATAGCATTAGTATTTGAGGAAGGTTATTCTGGAAGCATTTTTAAACCCGACATGGTAAACGCATTTAAGCCTAAGGTGTCTTAAGTCCCTGCATGCAACTGTCTAAACAGATCTAGCATTCGTTGGTGAAATCTACATTTTACTATGACTTTTTGTCTTCTTTTTAAAGGAATGCTATGGTGTGTCACCAGTTATTTCATAATAACTAGCTTGTGTAACCCTTAACACTCTGCGAAAGATCTAACTTCAATTACAAGCAGGTGAGAGCCCAGTTGATGTGCCAATAACTCAATCTATGTCATTTGTAACATTTGAAGCGTTCGTGAGCCTCCTGGAAATCTCTTGTGAGCACCTCTGCCTTTCACAAACCTCATTTAACAATGCAGGCTTCTATTCCCATCCCTGATGGGCAGCAATTTGCTTGTTGTTTTTAATTGCATGGAGATGCTCCTTAAGGCACCCAATCTGAGAACTCACAAGGTTTGCCTCTGGAGGCTGATTATTAACAAAATATATATATTAATTTGAGCGCTAACAAGCTGGATGAGATTCAGGCCATACTATCAATTTGATCCTACCACAAGAGACACCGAAACTAGATAGGGGGACATTGTTGGTTTTCATAATAAAGACTTATTTGAACAATATGTTGAAGAGATCAGAGAACACACATTATATTATGCTTGAGGATACATGCATATGGCCTTAAACTGAACAATAAACACGGGAACATTCAATTGTTCATGGTGTCATAATAATTGAAAAGCATTTCTTCTACCGGGGCTATTGTTTACGTCTCAGTAACCTACTATATGGTAATATTATAAACTTATACTGGTTGTCTATTTATTGTACTTCATATAAAATATTCCCCAAATTCTTTCGCAACCTGACTTGTGATTCCTCTGTAACGTGAATATTTTCATCCATCCATTGCTAAAATATGTGTTTCACGTACTATTTATTGTTGCAAGTCTTTTGAATATTTTGACTTAATGCTAGGAGAAAATGAAAAACGACTCAACAGGATGGCAAAATAATTATGCTGCGTTTTTCATGAGCCGTGAACCTAACGTAGAGAAGCTCTATCCATTCTTCAGACATCTGTGCATCAGAGAGAGCATGAGAATTGAATCTTTTCTAATTGTGCACTGGCTACACAATTAAAATCTCACCTTGTGCTAATAACACAGTGAAACCTATACTTAAAACCACCTGTCAAAGAAGAGAGACATCTGATAACACAGGCTGCCTGATGTACCCAATACATGCTTGTGTTTTTATCTCGTTTTTTCCTGACCTGTCACAGGAGAGTGCCTGTTATCTGTGGATTAAGTAGTGCTCAGTGAGAGATCGGCACAGGTAGCACGCAGCAAAACTCGCCTCCTAATTAACACCACAGCACATAAATATAACAGCATGGCTGCTGGCCAGGAGAAAAACACTTCTTTATGCAGTAAAACAGCAGCAAAAGGTTCTGGCCTTTAAAGTTAGTGACACCCTAGAGAAAGTCAGTCAACCGCGGAAAACCACCATCATTTATCGGTGTTGCAAAGAAAATGCTGTAGGTAACATTGGTTTGTATTTATTTGCAGACTTTTTATATACTTTAAAATCATCATACATTTTAAGTCAACCATACACATTATTATCTGCTATACCTGCCAATTTCACTGAATCGGAAACCATCTAATGTGTATGGTGGTTTCTTGACTCAACAGCTCAACAGAGGATAGAAGGGGATAGAAGGATTGACCAGTTGGCGTTAACCATGCCCATTCCTTTTGTTCTCAGGGTAGTTTGCAAATTAGTTCTTTTACAGAGAGAAAAGAGTTTGCTCTATAGTACCACCTGCTGGTGGCAGCTACCTATATATCAGTGATTACACAAAAATTTGTTAAAATTAGTGTTGAGCTGATTTGCCAAAATGTTCGGCTTCGGCAATGTTATCCGAACGTGGACTATCGTCATTTGCTTGCCCCCTGCTGCAGAAGTTGGATACCACCCTAGGGAGTCTTGGAAAACATGGATAAAGCCATAGGCTTTAGTTAATGCTGCCAAACCTGAACAGCTCAACTCTACTTAAAGCGAATGTACCACTAGATCACTAGATATATCACTTTCTTTACATGAACAGACCGCCACCGGCTCCAGGAGGCTGGTGCAGCCACCATTTTTTTAAACGACTGCCTGCTTCCCACGCACAGCCAGTCTATTCCTGAGCACCGGCCCGGCATGGAGTGGACTTGTTAAACTGTTTGGGTTTGGCAAGGTTCACCAAACCTTAGCATTTGACTCCCGGTAGCTGGAGAAGTTGGATACTGCCCTAGGACTGTCAGAAAACATGGATACAGCCTATGGCATTCAACTTACCCAGCTCCCAGGTGTCAAATCTCAATATAATGTTGACTTTTTATAGTCAAAAACAATTAGGATGGAACATGATCTGAACATGCTGCTAGAAGGATGTGTCTGATGATCATGAGCTACCATAACACTTATCCCTTTCAACCCATGAAAATCATGACTTATGGTCCTATTACATGGAGTGATAATTGGCTGAATCAGGCTAATGTCGCTCAGCGTAATAAAGATAACGATCAACCAAAGAGGCGATCATTGGCTGATCGTTGTCGTTTGGCAAATTTAAAGATCATCGACCGCAGACTGCACATCTCTATGTGTATTAGGTAGTGCAATGTGTATAACATAATAACATATAACATAGTATTACATAATAAACCTATACTGTCCAGGCTCCCCCAGTGTACTCCAGCCTTATATGTGGGATTACCAGGTCACTATTGCTGAAGCTCTCACTTCTGGTCCCATCTCTAAAGTGACAGACCGCCCAGCCAATAAGTGACTGTGGTGCTATACTGCCTTAGTCAATGATTGGCTGAATGGCCTGTAAATTCAGAGATGGGATCATAAGTGAGAGCTGCAGCTGGGAATACCACAGACAAGGCTTAAGGACACTGGGGAATGGGATCAGGTATATATCTTTATTATTTTACACCAAAGTAAGGGATGCACAGACATCGCTACCAAATACATAAAGCCCTTGCTGCCTGATAATCAAGCCATGTAATAGACTCTGTAAGCGAACGCCTTCTAGTAGATTGGCGCTCGCTTATTCGGAATATCGGGGCATGTAAAATGACCCTTAGACTACTTTAAAACTGAAATGGGAATATACCTTTAAATGCTGTCATTACTGTCATCACTCGTATCCCTTTTATGCTGCCTAAACCCCAATTCATCAGGGCAGTCCCCAGCTGCTTCTTCTTACCAGCCTTAATTGATAGAGTTTTCCCTGTAAGGGTATAAGGTGACCTCTTTCACTCAAAACAGAAGGGGCAGGGAGACCACCTGATGGCTCATGGTTAAAGGTCCTATTACATGAAGCGATTATCTGCCTATTTGGCTGATACCGACTGTTACAGCCGATAATCTTTTTGTGTAATAGAAGACAACGATCAGCCAACACACACAATGCCGGCTGATAGTTGTCTTTCAACAGGCTGAAATAGCAACAGTCAGCCTGTTAATGATCTGCTGCCGTCACTCCTTGTAATAGGAGCGGTAGCAGCAGACTGTTGCTGTCTCCTATGGGCTGCCCAAATGATCTGACGATCACCCGGACAGCCCCCCCCCCCCTTCCCGGCAGCAAGTTGGGGGAACGAGGAGCTTACTTGCTCTCCACATCGTTCCATGTATTAGGGGCTTAAAGCGACTCTGTACCCATAATCTGACCCCCCCAAACCGCTTGTACCTTCAGATAGCTGCTTTTAATCCAAGATCTGTCCTGGGGTCCGTTTGGCAGGTGATGCAGTTATTGTCATAAAAAAAAAAAACTTTTGCATATACAGCCTCTGACCAACTTTTTATTGTTTAGAGAAAACAGCCACCCTGTATCCCTTAAGGAATCACATCCTATAAAATCCCCTGGTAATGACCTCCAAGTTAGGCCTTGTACCCACCAACACCTTTAATAAATTTATTGGGTGAATGACATCCATCTCTTCGTTAGAAAACTTTGTTGGTATAAATTTTATGAGGTTTAGATTTAAGGTTTCCTGATGGCATCCTACAAGAAGGGGATATCTAATGGAACTCATGGGGATACAAATATAGGTTACGGTCCTTTACAGATCTCAAAAAAGTGACCGCATGCCACTAATAGACCTTGAGAACATTGTACCTTATCTGTCTCCAAACCACATAACAGGTAAGATGGAAGCCATATTTAAACTTGAGCGGGATCGTTCATTAGTCACCAAACCTTCTGATAAAGGGGCGAATGTGGTTGTGATGGATACAGAACAATATAGGATCTTGTGCCTCTGCCTTCTCCTGGACCAAAATAGCTATGAAAATCTTGGTCAAAATCTTGGATCAAACTAAGACATATTTGTCTGAACTAATGGTTCGGGTCTAGGAAGCCCAATCCAGCAGGGTAATTAATGCTGAAGAGGCAGATTTCTTGGCCCACTCCAGTCAAGGGGAGACCAATTGTGTCAGGGGTATACAAAACATAGGCATATATATTGACTGCATATTGAAACCATTCTTAACATCATTACCCTCCTTCACATGAGACACCACGGACATCTTACAGAAATTAGACAGCTTTTTATTGAAACAGGGGTCATGCCCAGAAAGAACTGACATTGAGGTGATATATACATCTATAGAACATGAGTTGGGCATCACTGTAGTACAGCACTTCTTAAGAAGCAGCTAATTTGAAACTCACATTAATTTCCTGATGGATCTTCTGAGATTCACTCTTCTGCAAAACCTCTTTCTTTTTGACCGGCGGCGCATCTTTCACCAGCTCAGGGAGGTGGCCATTGGAAGCCCTTGCATCCCCATGGTAATTAATCTCTTCCTGGGCTAGTGGGAGGGACTGCTGATTTTCAGTGGGGAAAAAGTCCGCTTCTGGCCTCTGGTCCAGTTATATAGATGACATCTTCATCATCTGAAATGCACCAGTGGTCGACTTTATGGATTTTATCAGAAACCTCAATAACAATGAGATGGGCCTAAAATTCACTAATGAAATTCACAAACAAAATCTGGCATTTCTAGACATCTTTATCACACGTAATGAGGAAGGGGGCATAAATACCTCAGTTTATCGGAAACCCATAGCCACTTACTCGTTATTGTTATGGCAGAGTAGTCATCCGAGATCCCTCGTGGCAGGTATCTTGAAAGGGCAATACCTTTGCATGATAAAAATATTCATCAGAGATGGAGTTTAAAACTTAGTCTGATGACTTGTGACTGATATTTAAAGCCCAGGGGTACCCCAAGAACATTCTGAGGGGGACATTTAAAATAACTTAAAATAAGCATAAATGCACCCTTCTAACCCCTCCCCCAAAAAACAGGAAGCCAACATCACCTGCATCATAGACATCTTAGTGGCTCAAAAGAAAGCCCTACAGAAACATTGGGGTGTTCTTTTACTCGACCCAGACCTTAAAGGGAGGAGAGAGCCAGTACCACAAGTTATCTTCAGAAAAGGGCAGAGCCTGCCAGGGGAGAAAATTGCCATAGACATGGGGTGATGTATAAAGCCACATGTCAATGCGGCATTGAACATAATGGTGAGACCATCTGTGAATTCCGCAGGTAGATAGGAGGGCACCTTAGGGAAGTGATCAACAGGGCCAACAAACCAATCGCCAGTTACATTAATACCAAACATGGAGGCAATGTTTCTGGCCTGAAATTTGTCGGAATGGAGGTGGCATGACTCCCGCTAAGAGAAGGCGATTGGGACAAAATGATTCTAGAAAGAGAAAGGGAGTGTATATATAGAATGAAAGCAGTTGCGCCCATTGGCTTTAATCAACAGCTGAGATTTGCTTGCTATCTATAGAAATCTCAAAACCCATCCTTCACAAGGTCTACAAATCTTAGGGATCTTCCAGTAAATTGTTTTTCTAACTGTCCTATAGTGATAGTATAGACAAAGTTAAATATATTTTCCTGACACCACTATCTCTCTTGATCCCCTGAGATGCTGCGTCTACATTGCACAAGGACCTCCCGGCTAGGTGGGACACTGCGGAAGCCACTGATTGGCTGAGTGGGAAGATCCTTGCATGGTAGGGGACCAACATGGAGATAGCAGTGGCAACGGGGAAGTGAGGGGGGTAATTATATATTTTTTCACTATTTAATGTCACCCTTAGCACTGTTGAATAAAAAAAAAACAAATCTCCTGAAGACCACTTGAAAAAGCAAAGGAAAATTAAATATAACACATTCCCCTTACAGGTCTTTACTCCTAAAAAACGCAAGGAAGAAATTCAATTTTATTGCACTGATAAAGGAACTTGGAAACTAGCTAAAATGATTTCTCAACATTAAATCTGCAAAAACACTTAAAGTTTGCAAATTTAAACTATGTGCTCACGGCTATAAAGGATCCCTCTAACATTTAACACCCTTTCCAATTCAAAAGAAGAAAAATCCATACTATAAATTGTGTTGTAGAATGAATTATGCCTCAGCTATGCTAAATGATTTTTTTTTTAATCTATGAAAAAATAAAAAAAAATTTTTTTTTTTGCTTTCTCCAACACCAGTGTTTAAAATAGAACACATAAATTTGTTCACTAGAAAAAAAAAAGTCACTAGTTAAATTTGGAAAACTACCAGATCAAACCCAGAACTTAGCTGATCACCCCCCCCCCCAAACTGCTGGTACCCCTAGTCTACTAATCTACTAATCCTTTCCAGTTATCCGTTCAACAATGCACCCGGTGCCTTGGTTTACCTAAATTTATCTTTATTTCACAGCAGCTGAGTCAATGAGGCGTAGCCTCAGGCGTCCGTGCCCTAGGCCTGCTACACCTCTCCCTCCTTCTTCTACCCCTCCTCTCTGTTAAGCCCCCGGGAAGTGGGTCCCGTCACTACTGTTGTCATCAGCAGATTGTGCGTTTGCTGTAGAGTCTGAAGCAGCGCAGGGGCACTAACACAGTCAAACCTCTTGTTCTAGGCCACCAGCGTCCTTAGCATTTGGGACTTCTTATTTATGCGGCACATGAATTCCCAGATACTGGGTGGGTCAAGACAGCGCAGGCGCACTGACATGGTAGCCTAGGAAAAGGGGTTCAAAATATCAGTGCACATGCGCCACTTAGGATGCTACACACCTACTTGCGGGGTGTGATAGAGAGGAGAGGGCTAAAAAGAAGAAAGAAGAGGTATGTCAGGCCTAGGGGCAGGAACATCCTAGACCATGCCTCATTGACATTGGCTGAGCTGTGGAATAAAGATTATTTTTGAACATTGTTGAACAAACGACCGACAGATGAGCAGACTAATGGTACTAGTAATGATTTGGGGGTTGATTAGCTCAGTGCAGTACCATTTTAAATGCTCACGATACAAAATCACAATAGAGTATCACAGGCCTTACTGTTTTCCTAGATGCCTTATCATAGCGTAACCTCCTTGACAAGAGTAACCTTGTTTGGAGCCTTTCCCTCTGTGGCACATACAGTACCCTAAGATACGACATGGAGAGAAAGGAGCTGTTGCACATCCCACCTATGGCTGACACTGACACTAACTTTTTGTGGGGGGCCCTTTGGGTTTGGTCCTGTGACAGTGGGGTTGCAGGGCCATTCTATGGCCTCCCTTCCCTGCTTGTGCAGGCTTTGCAGGGTTGGCGGTAGCTGACTGACACAGTATGGAGATAGTGTAGGGACCCATGTGAACCAGGAGACCGGCACGTGGTACATGGGGTAATATGGTTTGATCAAATTATATACCAACATCCTGGCGTTGGTTTTTAAATGTGGCCGAGAGGCATTAGTGTCAGCCATAGGTGTGATGTGCAACAGCTCCTTTCTCTCCATGTCGTATTTTACTTTTCTCCCTTTTCTGAGCAGTTGGCACTCCTCTTTATTAGACCCACATGACCCAAATTAGCAGGAGGCACCTGTGCACACATGGTTAGTACCTCCTATCCTTCCCATTCTACCTGCAGGAGCTATGGTGAGTACAAGATCATATTCACACTTGTGTTACTTGGTGACAGCTTTCTCCGCCGGTGGTGCCTGCTGGGTTTGGGGGGGCCTTTGGGGTGTGGTCCTGTGACAGTGGGGTTGCAGGGCCATTCTTTGGCCTCCCTTCCCTGCTTGTGCACGCTTTGCTGGGTTGGCGGTCGCTTACCGACACAGTGTGGAGATAGTGTACCATCTGAACCAGGAGACCGGCACGTGGTACATGGGGCAATATGGTTTGATCAAATTATATACCAACATCCTGGCGTTGGTTTTCAAATGTGGCCGAGAGGCATTAGTGTCAGCCATAGGTGTGAGGTGCAACAGCTCCTTTCTCTCCATGTCGTATCGTAACATACCCTACCCTTACCAGTGTCCTAGTGTGTTTCTTCCAATATAGAACAGAGTTCTGCCATGATTAAGGGCTAACATAAAACCTGAAATGCATCCGTCTTTTTAGCTTTCCTTTAAATAGAGGTTAGACACATCTTTCCATAGCACAGGATCTTTTTTTTTTCTTGCTTTTTACTATAGGGCTATTACATATTCTTACCTAAAGATTTTTGTTGCTGCAGAGTTTTACTTAAAAGTTCAGTGATATAAAAAGACTACAGCGCATTTTAGATTTTCAAACAAAAAAAATAAAAACACAAAAAAATCCTACAAAGCCAGAAAGCTACAATACTATTATTTATTTATTCTTAAAAATGGATTTGGAACACGGCAAGGGGAACTGTAAATATTTTTGGAAATTAATTGGCAAAGAGGAAATGGAAGAACGGGCCAGACATTTGTGTTATTGTTTATTCATTACCATCATATGTATTAGCTTATTCCACCAACATAAGTGAGTGGAGGATCTGCCTTGCTCAAAAGACAGCAGGGGGTTTTGCATCATTCCAAAAGCACAGAATAGCTCATCTAGCCACAAGGCAAATTAAGCCTGAAAGCAGAAGATAAAGAGGTACTGAATGATAATATGCAAACTTTGTTGTGAATCCAGCTTTGCTCATCCCTAATTGAACCCTTTGCATATACTGTATTAGGCTATGTTCACACAACATATCTTTTCGTAAAAGTACAATCGCCAACAACGGCCGTACTTTTTACGAAAAGACAAGCTGCCTAGTCTTCTATAGAATCCCAGCTGGAGCGTATACACATAGTATACGCTCTGGCCGGGATCTCTCGCGGCGCCATAGAAAACTGACATGTCAGTTTTCTGTGGCCGCTATTCAGTGAATAGCAGCCGCAGAAGACCTTGTTAGTGCACACTATGAAGCGAGTGGCTCCGGCCGTACGCTCCATAGTGTGCAGTGGAGAGTTCTGAGGCGGGCATGCACGGATGCACAAGCATCAATACTCTGGGGCTGCAAAGATTATCTGGCCCGTACTGCAGTGCCGGTTGGGATGATCTTTTCTGAGACCGGCAGTTGTGTGACCTGGCCAGGTCCCGGAATGGTCGGTTTTTTACAATGTGTGAACATAGCCTTATATGGCACTTTTCAAAAACTTCTCACTGAACATAAATCCCCCATTGTTAACTATGCTTTTAAGTTTTTTCTGGACATGACAAAAAATTGTCAAGTGGCAGGTAGGGAGAAAATAAGAATGGAAAAAAAAAAAAAAAAACTTCCCTGATGGTGGTCAGACCAGCCCCACCAGTGTGAACTCCCCAGTGATCTCCTTCATACACAGTGCATGGGACCAATCACATCTAACGCACATATAGTGAACATCTAATTTGCAGAAATGGTCTTCACTGGAATAAATTTCCTCCCTAGAGTAAACCCAACCTTCCAATGGTAGGACGGCACAAAGTTCTAGTAGCCCAATAAAGTATAAGTTTTATTAACGCTCTAATGTCTCTATTGCTATAAAAGTTTTCCTGTCATCATAAGAAAAACTTTTGACATGTCATAGACATATGAAGGAAGGACAGCCAAAAAATAATAGCAAGTGAATTTATTTATACATCAGGATACAGAAAAAATTGTGGCTTTTCGACCCTTAGGTCTTTATCAAGCATGATAAAGATCTAAGGGTCGAAACGACGCTATTATTTTTGGATGCTGTGGGAATTCTTCCTTCACAAGTCTACATCGCCCACACTAAGGATTGTGGACCTACCTGCGTGCATCCTAACTCTACACACAGTGGCCATTACAGGAAAATCTCCAAAAGGTGCTCTTGGACCTTTCATTGATTATGTCATCACAGAGACATGTCAAAAGTTTTGAGTGCTTAGACCCGTACCGATCGGGAAAATGAGTGGGTAGAGAACCGCGCACCAGCGTGATCTACCCCCCATTTGGTGTCAGGGAAATGAGTCAGGCTCCGTAGACTTTGAGAGTAGGGAGAGGACCACGCTTAGCAAGGTCTTTTCCTGGCTCGTTGTCACGATCAGTGTTCAGACCCAGACTGATCAAAACTTTTGACCATGATGGTGGTAAACTAAATGGGCACTAAACAGTTACTGTGTTGGTGTAGAAAATATTGCTGCTACCTTTACAAAATGGATATGGCCCTGTAATAAAAAGTAGAACCACACAATTTAATAAACAATGCTTTTTTTTTTTTAAATGAAATTAATATGTAATATTCTTTACAGACGAATCTCAAGATATGCATAGGCTTAATTTTAATAATCTTACTGAAACTTAATGTATATACTAACATTAATACCAGAATCCAATATAGAATTTTAACCAAAATATAAACTCAATTTACTTGCTAATTGTTCAGTAATTAAAGATGATTTTCTTTTATGCTCAGAAAAGCAAAACACATAAAATCATGGGCAATGCCGATACAAAGTCACAAGTATTAGATAGGGCTTAGCTATTAACTAGAAATGAGCGAACCGGGTTCGGGTTCGAGTCCATCCAAACCCAAACGTTCTGCATTTGATAAGCGGTGACTGCTGAACTTGCATAAAGCCCTAAGGCTATGTGGAAAACATGGATATAGCCAATGACTATATCCATGTTTTCCAGACAACCTTAGAGCTTTATCCAAGTTCAGCAGCCACTGCTAATCAAATGCCGAACGATCGGATTCAGATGGACTCGAACCAGAACCCGGTTCGCTCATCTCTTCTATTGACCCAGTGTGCACAGGTGCAAGCTCACACTCCCTCAACATATGCCTTTTAGGGTAATGGAGGATGACGGATAATAAATTTCAAGATGGCTGTTTGTTTTGCTGTAATATATTCCCTATTTCCAATAGATATAAATAGGAGGGATCAGGAGACAGGAGAATAGTTATCAGTTGGATACGGCCTGTGACTAATTGAAGATTTTACCAGCTTTATAGAGATTGAATAACATATAAATGACCTATAGTAGACAAAATAAATGTGTTGCAAGAATCAACTGTTTACAGAACAAAACATTTCCTGAACAGTCTACAATATTAGCGAGAATGCCCCATGCTGATTGCACTTAGAACGGCACAAGGTCCAGATGCCAGCATGATTAGCTGTGGAAAACAGCATAACAGAGTCTGATATGTAT
Organism: Dendropsophus ebraccatus; assembly: GCF_027789765.1. Taxonomy (NCBI): domain Eukaryota; kingdom Metazoa; phylum Chordata; class Amphibia; order Anura; family Hylidae; genus Dendropsophus; species Dendropsophus ebraccatus. Next base: position 62,320,676 of record NC_091466.1, read on the forward strand.
TAGCAATAATCTTGGAAAACAAATAAGGCATACATTAATCTGTGTGCAATATGTTTAATTCACAATAACCAGCCAAAGTTAATTATACGGAAAACAGAAACAGTATAGTGTATGAGCAGAGGAGACATAGCCCATGGCGTCTGCAGTTCATGTCAAGACCAAAGCAACGGGAACAGATGTGTTGTGTCCACTCCTGGTAGTGGGTCCATGGACAGGAACTGCCCTTTAAAAAACACTATAGAATGTGTCATATAAATAACTGGTTGAGGTTCTTCAGAGGCCTACTGACATAGTATGAAATATGACATATCTGAGGAAGGTTCTTCTAATTTCTTCCACCACTAAATCCCTGGATTTACTGACATTTGTCTAGTTTCTTAATCTTTTTCTACTTGGGCCCTACCGGCCAGAACACAGGGGTGCCTAGGCCCTGCCATCCCAGCCGCACTTTACTAACACCTGGTGGTCACCTCAACAGATCACGATATCAAATCTCTAATTTCAAAGCTATTGGTTGGTGGGTGTAACTTGAAATGTCCAACCCTACAAATGACCACATGGTGGTCATTTGTAGGTTGTCAAAATATCACCCTATCTTTTCCATACAATACTAGTTAAAATTTCAACAGAGAAGCCCAAATCACAGTTTGCGGTGTACGGCTGTCAAAGAATTTGGTTGACTTGGTGCATAAATCTAAATGTTTTACCCTGATGACAAGTAGTGATGAGTGAACATGTTCATAAATGTTCGTATGTTCGTACGAACATGATGCTAATTGTTCGTGTTTGTTCGTGTTCGTGTTTGTGATCGGCAAACATGAACAATGGAATGGAATGGTTGTAACAATCAAACATATTCGACCTTGCGAACGTACGCCACTGCAAAATTTAAAGAGTCACTGTCGTGAATTTTTTTTTGCAGAAATCAATAATCCAGGCGATTTTTTAGAAACTTTGTTATTGGGTTTATTAGGCAAATATGCCATTATCAGTATTCAAAAAGCCTTTTCCCATGTCCCCCCTCCTCTCCTTTCTGTCATCCACTGCTCAGAATCAGGAAATCTCAATCAGACACACCCTGTCTGTTCTATGAAGAGCAGAGGGGGGAAAAGAGTCAGAGGAGAAATGTCCCAGCAGAAGACAGAGAACAAAGGATTACTCAGTGGGGGAGCTATTCAGAGAGCTATTCAGAGGTCAGATAGGTCAGTGGTGACATCAGAGAAGAGAAGAGAGAGGACAGAGGGTAATGTAGCTTTTAATTATCTCTTTGTTGTCCTGTTTTGGTGTCTCTTTTCCCTCTCTTCATAGGAGAACAATGAAGACAGGGGGAGAGCTTAAAACTGCTTTTTTATGATTAAAAAAAATCATTTTTTCGTCTAATAAACCCAATTACAAAGTTTCTAAAAATCGCCTGGACTATTGATTTCTGCAAAAATTTTTTTTACGACAGTGACTCTTTAAGCTTTGCAACGAATAATCTGTACGCATGTGCATAGACCGAAATGTACGCTTCTATTGTATGTTCATTATTTGTTTGTGAATATTCGGAGAACACGAACACAAACCTATTACAATCATTTTTTGTGTTCGTGTTCGGGATCTGAACCAAACATCGGGATGTTCGCTTATTACTAATGACAAGATGAAGGTTGTACTGCGTTTGAAGATGATTTACACAGTAGACTACTATAGATAACATGTGTGGCGTAGTTACTGATGCACTGGCTTTGCAAGTTGTTATGTGAGCATAAATAAAAAAATACGCCCGCAGGACAGCAAGCAAGGGGTTACACTAGGTACTGAACTGCTGCTGCTCTTAAGAGGCTAAAGGGAGGGATTACACTATGGCCCTGTGGACGTACAGTTGCAGGAGCACTGGTATTTACACAAAGGACAACCGCCAAGAACTTTATAAGAAATAGAGGTCAGCCTTGATTTACCTTTCAGAGACATTGTGTACCATCTTTAGTAGACAGCTTGGTCAGCTTGCTACACAGCCCAGAGCTGAGCCTCACCTCCTCTTCTGATCCAATCCAGCTGTTAGTAGAGACAAATTTTCCTTAACAACAAGCAGTGGACAACAGATTGCAGAGAATGGGGACGCCTAATGGCTAAGATTAGAGCTGTCTTTACTCTGGGGATTGAATGTAGATACCGTCAACGGCAAGGTAAGCCTTTTTTACCCACCATGTCTTTCTTAGCCCTAAGGCAAGTTTTAGTCTTCCTACAGCTAGCCACTAGAAAAAAAAACAAGAGCCACATAGGGTTTATATACTGTACAGCAAATTAATATTGAGTCCAACAACCTCCTTTATTACCGAGTGAGATAAGCGCATTACTACCGATAAGTGTTATAGTCAAGTGTAGATAGCAGTATTAAGTATAGCCCCCAAAGCCAGGGAGCTTAGTTTGGTACCATTGGGGTTGCCGGACTACTGGTTTATTCCTGTAGGGACACTAGTTTTGAGGGGGTGATGGTTGTCACCCAGAGCTACACAATTAAGGTTATAGACTCACTTGGTATCAGGTGGCCCTGAAGTGGCAAGTAGGCTTGTACAATTCGATCAATGTATACCAACTAAATATTGGCTGTTGAAATTTAAGAAGCAGTACATTGTATGTATAACATTTTTCTAACTTTATAATATGTTTGTAAAGTATCGGTATGTTTGGCAACCTAACTTTACGAGATCCCTCTAGTTCATTAATCATATAGTTCATATAGTCTAGATTGTCAATAGGGGGAACGAGGCTAAACTAGATATAAGTATTGGTAGTCCCATTAACTATACATTGCAACCCTTGGGGTGGGGCAGGAGCATTAATCCTTTCATTTTGTAAAACCAATAAACACACACGTCTCAATGTTCACAGATGTGGGGGAAGGTCAAGGACTTAAAGGTAGTCATAGAAATGTAGAGACCCTTGAGCCCAGGGTGTTTACCTTATTATGTCTTGGGGACTGGCTATCCAGAAAGCACGTACAGGGTGGAATGGATCTTACCTTTGACTGTGTGAAGCAGGTTAAAGGTTTAAGTCATAAAACATAACAAATATGAATAAGCCTTACTGTCCATCAAAAGACATGCCTCACTGCGTACAGATTCATGGGAAAGGCAAATCCTTGGGTAGAGTTCACACATCACAACCAGTAAAGACACCCAATAAATCCACATTTATAACAATAAAGTTCTATTTTTATACTGTATAAGAGCCCGTGCACCAATCAAGAGCTAATTTTGAAGAAAAATTAGGTCTGTACTGATGCATTGTGATAAATACAACATATTTGAACACATACAAAAATGTATACTTTCACACATATAGATTTATTAATCCTCCATGTGCCTGCTTTGTTTTGATAGCCTGTTGTCCTTGGTTATGACCCACCTTAGATCATCCACTAAGTTGGGTCACTCATGCTCAGTTGAACTGCAGTCTCCTGATCTGTTCAATTAGTACTGGTAGTTTGTTTTCACTTTACATGAAAACAAGGGGGATTGTGGGAAAGTGCCTGCACTGTTGCATGGCAACTGCAGGGTCACAGTTTAGAGAAGAAACCAGGAAGTGATCAGATAGGGAAGAAGAACAGTACCGTGATATATCTTACTTTACTAAAAACAGTATATTTCTACTGCCTGTAGATATACAGTATGTACGTATGTACATTATCTGATTTTAACAACTTTGCTTTGTAGGACAACCCCTTTAAGGGCGACACTTTACTTCTATCATACATCAGCTGGACATCCCCTTTAAGGCTAAGGGCCTTATTACATAGGACGATTATGGTTTTATTGGTCAAATGTAAACGATAATCGTTTCGTGTAAAAGCAGACAAACGACCAATGAGAAATCGTTAATTGTTCGTATGGTGCTGACACTAAAATAATTTCTCTCCAAGTCCTGATGATGTCACAATGAGGGTGAAAATGCCTTCCCGGCTGATGGATTGCACACTCTGCAGCAGCGTCCCGCTTCAGTCACTGATTGGCTGAGCGGGCAGTCAATCAACTAGACCGTGACGTTGGCTGAGAGAAGATCCCAGAGCCCGGCTGGAGAGGCATGGGAAGTTAGGATTGTCTTTTATGTTTCCCCTGCCTTTTCTAAAAAAAATTAAAAAAAAAGTCCCCTTGCCGGACTTCTCCTTTAATCATTTGCTAATCGTTCGCTGTAATTCCGCATTCATTTGCACTATTTCCTAGGTTTTATGAGAAATTGGAATCCTTAGCTTATAGGAAAAGTCTGGCCATTTTTACCAGCCGGCAGTGGCAGGGGGGAATTTAATAACGAGCACAAACTTACCTCTCCCGGTACTCTCTGTGAGCGGTGGAATCGGCCTTGGGACCCCGCTGGAATGCATTTTTCCCCGAGTTTTGATGAAGCCATGACCGGGGGGGGGGGGAAATGCCGGTCCCGGCTGATGGACTGGCTGCTCAGCCAATCAGTGACTGGAGCGCCATCCCACCCCAGTCACTGACTGCCTGAGTGGCCAATCCATCAGCCGGGTCATGATGGGGACACCTCGGAGATCCCAGAGCCTGGCGGGGTTCTCGAAGCTGGTCCCGCCACTCACCGCAGGGACGTAGAGAGGCAAGGCTGCATTCACATGTTCCATGTTCCGGACGGAACACGGATTTGGATTGCCTGTAACGGACTCTCCCCCCCACCCGGGCAGCATCTGTAATTAGATGCTGGGAGTGGGGGAACTGTACAGATATGCGCCGCACTGTAATGACAGCGCCGCGAGGCTGATTCATTACAGCGCGGCGCATATCTGTACAGTTCCTCTGCTCCCAGCATCTAATTACAGATGCTGCCTGGGCGGTGGAGAGTCCGTTACAGGCATTCCACGTCCACGTTTGTACTTGTTATCGTGCATGTACAAGTCTGTACTTACCTCTGCTCCAGGTAGGAATATCCCTTTACATATCTCCTATTTATTGACCAGCCGGGGTTGGGTTTATGTATGGATTCCATTGTTAGCTTTTATCACCAATAGTAACAATTATCCCATCAGCTGTAAAGTGACCCTGTTGTTGTATAGCGGTAAAACACTGTTTGAGGCTTTCGCTTTGATAAAAAATGATTAGAAAATGTCTGGTTTTGTTGTTGGTGCCACATAGGAGTCCTGTTTATATAGCAAATCGTAAAGGGGTTAATTTCTCCGGCAGCATCCACTAACAATCTAAAACGGCTCTGGCAGCATAGGCATCTGTTTCACCAGATTCCCTATGACTCACTGTTCCTTTTTAAGCTGCTACAAACCTATACTTTGGCCAAAGTTCACACGGTGAGACATATTCAATGGGAAACAACAACTGTTGTTTGAGCTAAATGCTTCCGAAAAGTAAAAGTGGTATTTATAAATGCAGCTCGTGAAAACAGTGTATTGTGCTTTGCCTTAAGTGCGGGTGGCAAGAAGGGATTATAAAGTGTTATTTGTGTTAAAACTGGATGTAGTTGCAAGTGTGTATTTACTGACGTCTGTTTGCAGAGAAAGTGCTTCTAAAGAAAGATTGAGGGAAATAATAAGGCGCATTTAAAGAACGTGGACCTTCGTTTTTTTTTTTTTGTTTTTTTTTTACTTTGTATTTACGTAACATTGTGATGTCATAATATGACATTAAAAAAAAAGATGACTTTATTCTGGATGGACGCCAGGGCAAAACGAATGGGAATGTCCACCTAGAATGTTAAAAACCCCCACTAAGGGTACTATTACACGGAACGATAATCTGCCGAATCGGCCCTATCCGGTCGATTATCGTCTCGTGTAATAAACACTAGTGATGAGCGAATACTGTTCGATTGAGGAGATATTCGATGGAATAGTAAGGTCTTCAATAGTATTGAATATTATCGAATAGTACGCCGAATATTCGATAAATATTCGATAAGCGTTCAAATCCACTTTCCCTGAGGTGTCATTGTGGACTTGGTGAACCTCCAAGTGGTCGAATAGTTATTTCTTAATAATCGAATACTTGTTCCCATAGACTTTAATAGGATCGAATATTCGATCGAATAGTCGAATATCAGGGAGATATTCGTACGAATATCGAATATTCGAATATTTCACTATTTGCTCATCACTAATAAACACAATGATCAGCTGATGATCGTTGTCACCGGCTGATCGTTGATATAGGTTCAGACCTATAATTGTCGGCTACGTGTAATAGCGGTGCGCGGCCAGCAGCTAACAATTTGCAAAAGAATACATTACCTATCCATGGTTCAGGGCTCCTCCTGCTCCTCTTCTCCCCGGGTAACGCGTGCTGCAGCTCCAAAGCAGCCTGTCTTAGCTGACGGCCGCTCAGCCAATCACAGGCCGGGACCGCCGCGGACCCGGGATAGGTAATGTATGCCAGTTTAGAAAGGGCTGCAAGGACATCAGTAACAATGTCCATGCAGCCCTTATTAACGATTATCGGGCTGTGTTATAGGCCCTGTAAACGAGCGCAGATCTAGCGGCGCTCGTTTACATTTATTGTCGGGCCCCTATCGGCCCGTCTAATAGTATACTAAGGGGGAGATTTACTAAAGGGTCTAATTTGTGGAAGTGATTGGTGTATATTTTGGTCCAATATTTTGTGACTGATTTACTAAAAGGTAGCACTTCTATAGTGAAGGTATCTAAGTAAAAAGTCACAGAGAAGGGCACAAAAATGCAAAAATTGGGCAAGCATATTCACCTGGTACTGACCAGATGTAAGACTGATCCTGTTTGTGCAACTTTTTAAAAAAAGTCGCAAATGATAAATTGCGCGCTAATCTCGGGTTATCCGAACTTTTGGGAGACAACCTTAGAGCTTTATCCAACTTCAGCAGCCACCGCTAATCAAATGCCGAAGGTTCGGGTTCGGATGGGCTGGAGCATGCTCGAGGTTCGCTCATCTCTAGTGAATACTCAATACAGACAGATTAAAAAAAAGTTTCATCCAAAAAATAGTCACTCAACGAATACTGCTTCATAAATAGAACTTAGACCAAAAATGGGTAAAAAATCCAATTATTCACCTAAAAATAGGCACAAAGCCCTTGATTCCAAGGGCTCCATATTGCTTATGAAATATGGTCTTGTTGTTTAGAGGATGTGTAACAGCTTTTTAGGAGTCTTGGAATATCCCTATTATATAAGGCTAAAGACATTGGGAGTTTGTATTCTGGGGGACCATATGAAATTAGACATAAGGCCATTGAAGTGTATGTTGTATACCTTACCAATGAGGCTAAGAAATCCCAATATATGCCAGCCAAACACTTGCCAAAGCCATATTGTCTTCCTATTGAAGATTATAGGCATGTTGACATATACATCAGGAGATTAATGCTTTATATTAACATTACCAATTTGTTGCCATTTGGTTAAGAATGGTGTCATAATGCAAGAGATGGGGATCATGGAAGGGAATAGTGATCGTCTTATCCTGTCAGAACATTCTAGAAGAGAGGCAGAACTATGTTTAGAGACAAGTTTTTATGAAAATTATGAGTGCCTAAATGTAATAAAAACTATAAACTATACTAATAAAACTCAAAGTCCTCAAGTCATTTTCCACTAGAGATAAGCGTGACTCAAGCATGCTCAAGTTGGATCCCTCAGCATTTAAATAGTGACCAAGTTGGGTGCAGCCCAAGAGAGTCCTGGAAAACATGCATAGAGCCATAGGCCATAATGCCAGTTCACATGGAGTAAAACTGGTGGAATTCCTCCGTGTCATACAGGCAGTCTATGGGAGGGTTCGTGCCTCCTCTTGTCGCGCCTCTCTGATCAGAAGAATTGACATGTCAATTCTCCTGAGGGGAGAGGCGCGCGGAGAGCGGAGGCACCTGAGCCCTTCCATAGACTACCTGTATGACATGGAGGCTGGCGGGATTCCGCGGCAGAGAGCTCCGCGACAGCGAGTTCCACAGCGGAATTCCGCCAGCTTTACTCTGTGTGAACTGGTTCATAGGCTGTATCAATGTTTTCCTATACTTCCTAGGGCTGCATCCAACTTCATCAGCCACCAGTATTCAAATGCCAAGCGATACAACTTGAGCATACTCGAGTTGTGGGCATCTATACATCAATGGTTCTGCTCAGAGCTCTTGGGTTCTGATGCAAATTTCCACGGTAGGAACCCAAAATCATCATAATGCATCACACCTGTGCCCCATTCAAAATGTTTAAGAAACAAAGCTTTATGTGCAGAAAATGTGCAGCATAGGACAGTCCTAGCAAAGCGAACTGTATACATCTATATTACAGTTACTAAGACAGTATTTACTACATTCCCAGTCCTAACTGCCCTGCATTGCTCATCTATGACTTGCAGGTCATGGGGTCAATGAAGCCTCACAGTACAGAATGAAAAAGATGAGAGAAGATGCCAGATACTATGATTTATTGCCACTTCATAGAACATGTTGCTAAATACTAAAATACTCATATTGGCCCATGGCAAATAGAGCTTTGTCACTTAGTGTACTGTACAGGAGCAGGAACCCTTTCCGTTTGACAGGAGTCCTTGCTCTTTCTGTTCGGACGATAAGTGCACTCCCAAATCAGTCAAATTTGTAAATTTTGGCCCAAAACAAATCTCGAAACATTAACTCATCTCTACATACGTTCAATCTAAAATGTGTATATATGATACCAGGTCTGTACTGCTAATTCCCCATTTCTCAAATATCTTTGTGCATCTCAATAAAGAATAAACCAGGATTATAGAACTACTAAGCTATTGGCAGCATCTACCACCAAGTGACCTCTAGATTGACGATATGGTGACATATTGTCTTTTCTACTTTCCTACTCGTGTTTATCCTCCTTGCCTCTTCCACCAACAATAAGAGCATTTCAGATCTCCTCAGCTCCCACCAGTAAATTCCATTATACGCTCTTCCGTTGACTGTCCCACAATGCTCTGCCCTCCCCGCATGAGGCCTTAGAGTGCAGCGTGCATTCCATCCCTTCTGCTACACAGCGCTGAATCTACACTATTTCTTCTCCCTCCGAGCCTGAAGCCTCATATCACAGACGGACGCCATCTACTAACTCCAATAAATTTCACCATGCTGTGTCTCTGCATATAGTAGGCCTTGCCTCATTTATTCAGAAATGAGCAATTGCCATGGCAACGGCAGGCCTCACTTGGCATTGCTCATCTAAAAGTGTAATGATTCTGTAAAGCCAGAGTCCCACGTACACCTCCCAAAAAAATACAAATTGCCTTTCCTTTCCATCCTGAGCACATCATTCTGAAATCACACAGTATCTATCAATTTCTAAGTAGACACCGTAAAAATGTTTTCAATCCATCTTTAAAATGGCTTCTTGTTTAACGCTGCGCTAGCTTAAAAAATGGAAGTAATATGGAGCGGCGTTGGTCTGGGCTCTCACAATACACCTGCCTAGATGTTCACAGCATCCCCTTGATACACATCGTTCATTGCCGAGAAAATGCTAAGCGCCGTACCTGGCATTAGTTTGATTAAGTCACACAATCTTTTCAAGTGTTATACCCAATTGCCAACACATTATAAAAACAGGTAATAAGGTAGAACGTGTTAGACAAGAGAAAAAAAAATACTGGTAAATGAATATGTAAGAGTTCACCCAAGAGATAATAGAATGACAAAGCAGAATAATAAAACCTATACATTCACTGCAATGCAAATAAGACCGTAAAAGCAAAGCTGTATTCCTGACTATTATCAATATAATACACACGGAGTTGTTGTGGAAGCCTGTGTATATGGGTTTTAGGCAGAAAATGCTGAGATTAACATAGAACTAATATACTTTAATACTTTACATTATGCTAGAGATAGCTAGGTCTGATCTCTGGGACTATAACTATAGATGGGTTCTTCTAAGCTTATCAATTATTGATGACTTATAGAGGAGCCAATGCAAAATGCTCTCTAAATGGTCAAGGTTGTCAAGATGGAAGAAAGATGGAAGATAGAAATGAGAAAAAAACAGGAGGACAGTGCCTGGTGTGAAGTTGTGGACATCGAAGTGGTCCCACCCTAGTGGAGACCCCAGTAGAAACTTAGCTATGTAGGTGTAAGGGGTAATGAGTAGTGTTGAGCAGAGAAGCCAAACTTTTTGGCTTCTGCAACGTTGTCCGAACCCGAGGCGCCCAGCATTTGACTCCATGTGGCTGCAGAAGTTTCATGCAGCCTTAGGGAGTCATGGTAAATATTAATTTAACCTATCAACTTAACACTAGTAGTAAGTATTGACTGATAGAGGTGAGCTACTCAACTAAGGGTCCTTGTAAGTAGAGATGATCGAACAGCGGGAATTTTCAGGTTCGTTTGAACGCTAACCATCGCATTTGAATGAAAAGCCGTTGGCTCGAGTTCGAACGAACCTGAAAATTCCTGCTGTGCGATCATCTTTACTTGTAAGGAATCTGTAGAAGAATCTGCACATGAAAGAAGAAAATGGGACTCTCGGTGGCACTGCCCTAACCTCTTCCAAATTTCATAAACACTTGACTGATGCAGCATCAAGGTAGTTCATTGGAGAACGCCATACTGGTAGATTACTGAGGAGTATCTGTGTCTAAAACGTGTGGACATCACTCTGTCCTGTATTAGTGGGTTAGGAAGGCCATACAACCACTGGAAGAACAAACTCCTTACAGATGTGGATTTGACCCATGATGCCAGTGCTGCTAGGACACAATGTTAACCTCCAGGCTCCTTTTCAACTTTTTTTTTTAAAATCTCCCATATCAACCTCCCATTACAGAGAGTTCCATAATGTCACCGCACTTACAGTAAAGAATGCCCTTCTGTGTTGGTTCGGAATGTGTCTTTCCTCTAGACGTAGAAGTGTATCATATATCAAATTCTAGTGCCAAATGCCTACATGCCATGTGTCCCACTTATTATACTGAACATTTTAAGCCTTTCTTGCACTTCAATAGATAATTTAGAAAAGTGTCTACAAAACTATAATGGTCTAAAGTATGGCAACCAAGACGTGGTGTAAAGAAGAAAAAAGTGTCTATCTAATATGTCTATCAAGGTGCATCAAATGTCTTAGACAGTGTGTATCACTGTGAGAAATTTAGTACCTGGTCTAATTGTGGTCTAAATTGAGGAAAGTAATAATAAATCTGCCCCAATATGCCATTACCATTGGCGTTGTGTCTTTTGACAGGCGTCCCTGCTCCTACACAGTTTCTGTTCCATCCAATGCCATAATGCCGTCTGTGTAGAGGACCATGCAAACTATGTTAGGGTGCGTTCACACCTACAGGATCTGCAGCAGATCTGCAGCAGATTTGATGCTGTGTTCAGTTATTTAAATGAAATCTGCTGCAGAAAATCAGCTGCAGATCCTGTAGGTGTGAACGCACTATTAAGGAGTAGGGACTTCTGACAAAGAGGAAGCAGTGATCCTCTACACATCACTGCTTACTGTCTCTATCTCAGACAAAATGGAGGCAAGCAGGAAAGTCTCACTGCTCAGTACTGCATGGCTTGTCTCCAGGTGGTACACACAGGGCTGTGCATGCCTTGCTGCTATGTAAGAACAGGAGCAGGGGCGGTTGGGTTGCTGTAGTGGGAAGATAAGGTTCCACCCCATGCGGTAGGGCAGTGGGATGAAGGCTAAGGCAACATTGTGACTTTGTGATATGGGTTGTGCAGCCAAAGATTGGTGTGCCATACTCTAGGGCAGCTAATGTAAGCTGCTGTGACCTGACAGTAGCCACAAATTCTTCCAGGATAGATATTTGGTGGCTGTTGGGTCATGGCCATGTCCACTTGTGGGCTGCAGTGTGATCCTATTCATTTACATTAACAATGATGCAACTATGACCCCGGGAATGCAACATAGCAATCTTTGGCCAACTAAAACTGCATTGTATTCACAGTCTTAGAATGCGTTCACATATGTTTATTACTAACACAAGTTCTGGGAAGTCTGCAAATCTTATGATCTGACAGCCTTATACTTTGATGCTTCCAGTTTGGTTCTCTACATCTGTGGTTGGGCCGTAACTTTGCTTGTGTAAAATGTACTTATATAAGTAAGGTTTCCAGAGTGGGAAGAAGAGGGGACATCAGCCTATTGGAGTGACTATCAAATCTATCATTTTGTGATGGTAGGTAGAAGGCCTTCACCTTGGCTAACAGGAAAGCTATGGTTTATGTTGTTTATGTGCACAAAAATCCAAAATACCATGAAACACTTTTTGCTTTCCACAGAACTTCTTGTTGTTCCTACTGCCATAACTCGTCTATCCCGGGAACCAAAGTTCTCCTGAGCGAATCTCTTTTCCAAAGCACATAACACCACTCACTATAGAAGACATCTGGTGTTTGATTTGACTCCTTTTCATCTCGAAAATTCAGTTTATTTTGAATTTCATCTTTTCTGGTCATGAGGTAAAGTAACCTACAGGGAAGAGCCAGAGTTCAAAGACATAAAAAGGAGAGAGGTGTATATGTCCTAACTAGAGATGAGCGAACCTGGAGCATGCTCGAGTCGATCCGAACCCGAACTTTCGGCATTTGGTTAGCGGTGGCTGCTGAACTTGGATAAAGCCCTAAGGCTATGTGGAAATCATGGATATAGTCATTGCCTATATCCATGTTTTCCAGACAACCTTAGAGCTTTATCCAAGTTCAGCAGCCCCAGCTAATCAAATACCGAACGTTCGGGTTTGGATTGACTCGAACCCGAACGCGGTTCGCTCATCTCTAGTCCTAACACAACTGTCAAGGTTGGACTTCTTTTTATTTCCCCAAATGACTATCCCTGTCCAAATTAAGTAAAGCTGCTTGCTAGCTACAAGGACGTGACACCAAACAAAAGATGGTATAACCCCCTCTCTCAGCCGAGTTAGGAGTGCACACTCATGCTTTATTGAACACCTCAATACATCCAGACTGAATGGCGGAAATATATTAAGGGCCCTATATTAATGTTTTTTCCTCTTCTTCTTAGTGGTTCCAAGTTCTCCAGTCATAAACATAAACAGGAGACCCCCAAAACAAGTGCCGTCTCTTTAATTTGTAACAGCGTCACCCCTGTGTTCCCTTGTGTTTAATGGTGTCTAATATTTTGTACTCTCTCCGCGATCAGCTATATCATTTATACATCAGTCTTTGTCTATAATGTTGGGATCATATTTATCATCACGACAATCCGCATGTTTGTAAATACACAAGGGTAACAGTAAAAAGCTTCCGATAACGAACTCGGCTTCTCTTCTATATGATATCACTACAATCTGTCATAATAATGCCATGTATTAAGAATTCTATCATTACTCAACCGCTAAGCATCAATTTCCACATGGCGGTGACATAAGCCCTAGCCATCAATTAATAACCGTGCCGTTGAGCTTTTTTTTTTTTCTTTCCACGTTGACGTGTTGTTTTCTAACCTTCAGACCATGTTCATGCTAAGATTATTAAACATGTGCATGATGTGGTTTTTATCCACCGCACCTCCATCCGTATGGTGCTTCTTTATCCAATGTTAATTTCCAGACGTGTCATCTCTTACGTTGCTGGAACAAATAAGTCCTGAAATAACATCTTTATCATGTCAGTTACCTTTTGTATTTTTTTTTTGATTGAGTTCATTTTAAACCTGATGAAAAGGTAAAAATGCTAAAAAGAAGAATAAAAAAACCCCATCCAATAGTAACAAATTATGCTGTATTGTATTTGGTAAAGACACAATGGGCAAAAAAAAATAAAAAATCCCTTCCTATGTGTGTGTGTCCAGGCAAGGGCATAAATCCACCAAAATAAACAGGCATCCGTCACTACAACCTCAACTTGTAGGCGACTCAACGCGCTGTAGGCTTTCCGAGGCAGAAAGGCTGGTAAAATAAATTAGTAATAAATGAGCTGCTGTTTAATAAAACAATTATCTCGCCCAAGGCTCCCGGAATAATCAGCTCTGCCTTGCAGCAGTAACCTTAGGAAATAATTTTAGGTTGAGCTGTATGCAGGTCTGACACAGATGATAATATACACACAGGAATTGAGACTGGCTTTGCTTTTTTCTAGCTCTCCCCCTGTACCTAAGAAACATATTAATCCATGTCACTGTTTTTAGAAATGCGGTGACAGAAATACACCTTCATTGTAATGCCGTTTTTTTTTTTTTTTTTTTTCTATACGAGCGTCTGGGACGCAAGGCTTCGTTCTCAGCGACAGGGTAAAAAAAAAAAAAAAAAAAACGTAACAAAACACCTTTTTACATTAGGGAGGTGAGGTCTGCTGCTGGCTACATTTGTACACAGAAGTCTGTAAGCCAGGACTCAGCCAGCTGGGAAGAAAGAAAGCAAATTTTCCCTTTTTTTATTCACTAACTTCCCAAGCCCAATTATGCACTCGGATTCATAGGAGTTTCACAAACAAATAGCAGAGCCCTGCGGAGTTTTTTTAACTCCAGCAGCGCACAACCAATTCAATGGCATTGAAGGCTTGAAGCTTGATCAATTCTTAATCACAGAGGAGAAAAGAATTATTCTCCGATTACAGTGCCTGCGCTGTTAGCAAGCCGCCTGCAATCATTTTCTTCCCTCTAAAGAACGGCATAGGCTGGCTTTTATTGACTCCCCACTTGCAAAATGTTTATGGCTTGTTAATATATATTTACCCCTCTACTTTTGCCTGCAAATCAACAACACTTAGCACAGTTTGGTTACACAGTGTCCAGAGGAAATGGCAGGAGGTTAGAATGGAGGCAAGCTTAGGAGATCAATATAAGACTGATTAGAGAGATGGGACCAAATTCACGGCTCTTAGATACAACATGGGGAGAGCAGGACTCAGGACTGCAACTCTCTCTCCTCGGATAATACACTTGCCGCCTCTCGGAGAACACTTTCATACCAGGCCGTGGAAGAAGAAGAAGAAGAAATCGCCTCGGCTGCTTATTTATCCGCTCTTATTCCGTCTAATCAAGGAAAAGGGGGTTAAGCCGACGCGGGAAGGCCCGACCACGGTGGATGCGGGAGCGAACGTGTATTTTAAGAACAAACTGTATTTTCTTTCAACCTATTAAGTGCTAATGCGGCAGCGTATTGTGCCAAGCTTGGAATAGCTAATGAAGCGCACTCTATAACTGGATAACTTGAACATTTCAAACATCCATTCCCGACACAGACAAAAAAAAAAAAAAAAGTAATTGCCGGGATTAAAAAATCTGCATTGTGTATACAATATTTTACATAAACTGCAGCCTGTAATCATTTGATGCTGGTATTTTTTTTACCATTGAATAACTGCTAGGTGAGAAAAGAGAAAGAAAAATTAAATATGTAGTGATGTGCTAAAAAAAATACAACAAAAAAAACCCAAAACAAAACAATATATAAACCTAATAAATAGAATCAACTGCATTGTTATGAATTCTTCTACGTTGACTCTGCAGACCGCCCAGTCGTACGGGAAGAAGCTTTATTGTCCTGCGCTATAATAAACACGTTCAATAATATAGGCGATTAAGATGGAGAAGAACAATATGGCCTTGTTTGCATAAAGAGATTAGATGTGCGCGTGTACGTGAAATAAATGAGGCTTCCGGATAAACAAGTATCTTCAGTTTCATCTTCCTCGCTGTATCCGTCAAACCTCCGTATTGCAAAATTTTACAGTTTTCCCCCCATACGGCAAGAAAAAAGGAATATGCGTTCAATATTTATTTAATTAATGAATCTCCTCCTCCTGCAGAGACGGATCAAGGAGTTCACAGGCGCGGGCAGTAAGCCCATCTTCCTGATATGTCTCATTAGTGGTACACGATGATTAGTACTATGTGACTGTGATGTTCATTCAGTAGCGATATCTTGTACATAGAAACTGCACAGACAAAAACATTTCGCTGAGCAGATAAACACATTCATATCAACAGAGATTGATAGCAATACAAGGCATAAATGTAGCTAAAGTGCCGATACAAAGCAATCGGAATTGCTAACGCCGCCCATCATGGTCTACAGTCCGATGATACGCTTTCATTGCCGGCTTATTAATAAGAAGGACACATCCAGGTGGAATTTGTTGCTACGTAATGTTTCTGGTGTTAGTTCAATATAAATGGGGTATGGGACATTGTTGTGAATGGTGTCTGTTCTTCCCACATTTTTTATGGTGTTTTTTTAGACATTTTTGCTCTTGGTGGACAAGGGGGTGTGGCTTCCAGAAAAGTGGGTGTGGATTCTAGGAATCATTTTTGGTTGAAAAATAAACCAGTTTAAGGCTGGGTTCACACAATCTAAAAATTGTGCAAACATTGGCCATTGTTTGAGAAATGACGGCTGTTGTTTGCACAACAATGGCCATTGTTATGAAATACGGCCGTTGTTTTTACATAGTGTGAACCTAGCCTTAGAATGACACAATCTTTGATTATCAAGATGTAGAATAATTAAAGGGTTTGTCCAGCTTTCCAGAATGGCGCCACTCTTGTCCTCTGTTGGGGCTTAGCTACATTGAAGTGAATATAACTGAATTGTAATACCACACACAACCTGAGGACAGAGGGTGGTGCTGTTTTTACAAGGATGTAACTGTGCTTTTTCTAATCCTGGTTGACCCCTTTAAAAGCATTATTCTAATTTTTTTTTTATCAAATATTTAAAATTTTTGATCCATACTTAAGTTGGTAACGCAAATATGGAGGTCTAGTTTAGAGGCCAGACTATAACATATTAGAACAAACCGGTCACTGAAGGTGTTGGTAAATACTTTCCTTCCTTTATCTGGTTTTGATTTTGAGCAATAAACCCTATTTTTCACTCTTCAAGCCCAAAGTCAAAGTAAAAAGTCTGCTTCCTTCTAGGATTTTATGTGTCGCTTATCAGTCATGTGACCTAATTGTTTAGCTCTATCTGTGTAACTGCCATTGGAGGGCCCACAATGCACTGCTCTCTAATAATAGGAAACCAGGAGACTTTAGAATTAAGTGTGCCGTCTCCAGGGAGTATAAAACATCGTATAAGAAGGGAAACTACAGTAAGATTGATATTTTAAATAATAATATTGAACGTTTTATGTAAATTGTGAAATGTTTGGAGGAAATTTGGAGAATATGGAGTTTTCCAGATGTTAGGTAGCTGTTTCTTTGCTGATAGGTTGATATGAACATGGAAACAGACACCTTTGTCGCTGCTTAATGGGTGGGGCAAAAAAAGTTCTGATCTCACCGTGGTAGAATTTTTATGGGAAGGAGTTTCCACTTGACAAGATATGTCAACATAGAAAGTCTCCTTTAGAGATGAGCGAACTTGCCAAAAGTTTGGGTTTACACGAAGGAGGATGCAGCATGAGAAGTGTCTATGGCAGTATCCAAGTTTTCCAGGCAGTCTTCAGGCTGCATTAACCTTCTCCAGCCTACTAGATTCAAATGGCGAACCCAAACTTTCGAAAAGTTTACTCGTCTCTAGTCCTTGTTGTCTGTGTCTAATCATATAGATGGAATGCGTGATGAAATAAGTGGAACAATTAGTCTTCTCCGATAACTGTTGACATGCAGAGCCCTCCCCATCCCCCCCCACTGTTTTTGAAAATATTCGTGTTTTTGCCACCAATTTTTTTTAAAAACATTCCCAGTTTATCATAATCCCTTCTATTGTTTGTTCTTACCAAACAAATGTATGACAACACAACTCCTAACCCAAAGCAATAGGAAAATTCTAATAGGAAATCCATATGTGCCCCAAGACAATAAACTTACGAGATAAGAACTAGAGATTGCCACATTATCATAAACATGAAAAATTAAAGGGCTGGTTCAGTGGGATAAAATAAAAAAATAAAAAAAAGAAGAAAAAGAAGATTGACAGAGTTAAAATATATTCATTCACCTAACAGATCCCCTTATTGTTCTGATTGACCCCGTGACCACGTAGGTTCTCGACAAACAGGAAATGGCTACTCATGGTCGTGGTCTTGGCCACAATGATAACAGCTAGTGATTGGATAAGCGGCCATGTGTTAAGATGGGGACCAGGAAGTGTAGATGGCGATGGACATTGACAACATGGAAACGGCAGCAGTCCCCCCCCCCCCCATTGTTTTATCCCACCGCAGACCCCTTTCGCTATATTACCTTTATTTTAACCTTATACATACGCCACCTTCTATACATCCGCTCATGCCGCCGTATCTGATTTATAAGAACAGTGGATCATTGTCCCCTTTAAAATGACAAAAACTCTAAAAATAATAGGCAACAACTGATACCCCCGACTGATAACATTCCGGCAGCCCCTTCTCCCACCTGAGACGTCGCGGAATAAGCCCCCTCTCATAACACTCTACTTCAGACATCCTTTATACTCTATAAGTCACATCGCTTTGAGAATTAAATGTTAATATAGCATTGAAATATGGAAGTCGAGTATTCTTTCATGGGGGGGGGGGACGTATGCAAACACTTAAACACATCATAGTCATACAAAAAGGAGACATGTAAAAATTACAGCTTTCCTGTCCTTACCGGAGGTGTCTGCACACAGCTAATCTCCCTGACAGGAACTACACAAAGCAGAAAACAAGGCATTTCATCTGAATTGGATAGCGATGTGTCATTTCTAAGACTATATAATAATCAAAGGGAACATTCTAACCTTCTAAATTACAAATTCTTGGCTCCATTGACTCGTGATATGGTACAAGTCAGATGTTATCATTAATGCCTTAATAATTTTTGGGAATTTTTTTTTTTGACAGATTCACTTGTTGGGCTATAGAAATCAACGCGCAAAATAACACATATGTATTTTAACTCTCGTCCAACCCCGTGATGTCTATTCTATGGAAGCAGATAACTAGAAGCCAATCATTTAGAATACCACGTCGACGTCGAACCCGTTCAAACCCTTTGTACTAAAACGACGGAATTGAAATTGTATCCAAATAATGAGTATACAGTATAAGTTTTCTTTTATTAATTGCCTGGCTTTTTTTTTTTTTTTTTTTTTGTGAAAAAGGGCTCTCTCTGTCTTAGAAAGGCTGGGTCCTGCTTAGCTGCAGGTTTTACAGTGAACCAGATCAATCCCAAACAGTAAATGGATATTATTAAACAGCAGGGGGTTGTGCAAACTGGGAAAGAGAACTCACAGAGGACTGTCTTTGAGCAGATCTAGGTAGCCTGCTGAGAGAGGGCAATTGCAGGCATGCTTTTTCCTGCCAATCTTCAGCGTTTTCCAATCTAGATACTATGGCAACGGAACCTAAGAACCATAAGCTTGCTAACAAGCTGTCTTGATGAAACTGTCTGCTTGCACAATTTCATGTGTTTAAACAGAATGAAGACGCGTATGGATCTTTGTCAAACTGATTATCATTTGGACAGTCGAATTAATAATTGTCTGCTGTGCATCATGTAGTTTTTTCCAATTTTTTTTCCCCCCGCTTTTTAAGCCTATCAGTGTCTCCATCAATTAAGAAAAACACGAAATATTTTTATATGTTTTAGGTGTGTATTATAGCGCCGTCCTTTTTTTTTTTTTTTTTCCTACTGCCTTTCAATGTGTTTACTGACTTTCCGATGTGTTACTCGAAAGCACCAAGAATTTTTATTTTCGGTGGCGGTCACTGCCATTTACACATTCCGGTCCCACCTTGGCAGTGCTGTATTTTCTGCATGAATGTTGCTGCAAATTTTTTTATTTCCCCTGTAAATCCAATGTACTTATTTACTCTTTCCACTAAGCATTGATATCCACACTGAACTTACACTTAAACCCTACCACCACGCAGACGGCAAGCTGTTCGTGAGAAAGATTGACTGCTATCAGTACGTTTCACCCTATTTTAACCACCTTGTATTGCAAAGCTTTATATAGTTGGCCAGAGTAAAATAATAATAGATTGTAGTTTGTGTCATTGCCGTGAGAGTATTTTCTTTTGTGTTCCCCATGTTTAATACACAGCAAGCTGCTTTTTTATGAAAGGGCTGTTTTACTAAAAATATCCCTTTTATCCCTCTTGTTGCCAGAATGTACTAAAACAATTAGGGATTTTTTAGCGTTTTAAATATATATTTTTTCTGCATAACTTGATGTAGCCGGCTAACACGTACTCCGGTATCCGCGTAATAACCAGGGCATGTCAGAAAGAAATGCCAAAATACAATGTGCAGGAACATGTATTTAGAATTTTTTGACAAGTAGATTATTAACATAGATTGTACCTACTGGAGTTTTCCAGGCATAGTAAGTGATTGCTGATAATAATGTTTGTTTTACTTAACTAATGGAATTCGGGAGATGGAGAATGCTATCATCATCGTCATGGCGAGTGTGACTTGAAGAGTAAAAGATGTAAAAAAATATATATATTATGGCACATTTGAATGACTATGTACCCCATGTACATTTTACTGCTTGATGAGTGTTCTGTAAGTTCAGTACATGAATATAAATTACAAATAAACAATGGGTTCTTCCATTTTGAACATATTGCTATTCTTCAGTCTCTGTAGAAGGCATGATTGTTGGCATGTGGAAAGTATGGGTTTGGGAAGGGACTACCACAATAAGGTTATGGTGCAACAAGGGAAGGGGAACATATAGGGCCATATTACATGGAGGGACAATCTGGTCAATTAGGCCGATTTGGCAGATTATCTTTTAGGCTATGTTCACACGTTGTAAGAAACCGGCCGTTCCGTTGCCCTGCTGGGTCACGGAACGGCTGGTGTCAGAAAAAATCATCCTCACCGGTACTTCAGTACCGGCCGGATGATCTTTACTGCCGCTGAATTCAGATGCGGGCACATCCGTGAATTCCTCGCTGCTCACAATGGAGCGTGTGGCTGGAACCGCACACTCCATTGTGTGAACTGACAGGGTATTCTGTGGCAGTTTCTTGCAGTGCCGCTAGGGATCCCAGCCGGAGTGTTTACCATTAAAAGGCTGCACTACGTAAGTTCCGTAGTAATCACGACCGTTGTTACAATGGCCGTGATTATTATGAAACTTACGCATTGGGAACATGGCCTAATAAAGATAATGATCAGCCAAAGAAATGATCATCAGCTGATCATTGTTTTTCAAGATGTTTGAAAAAAATCATCGACCGCTGACTTCGCATTGATGAAAGTATAACCCCCCCCAAAAAATATAATTTTTTTTATACATACATGTCCACGCTCCCTGGTGTTCATCTAGCTTCTCCCCACTCCCCGCAGCTGCCGCTGGAACTTTAGCCCACTCTTCGAAGTGACAGGCTCTCAGCCAATCACTGGCCAAGATGGGACAGCACTAAAGCCAGTGATTGGCTGAGCAGCCTGTAACTTCAGAGACTGCTTTGAAGTTCCAGCAAGGAGCGGGCAGAAGATAGAAGAACACTGAAGAGCGTGGACAGGCATGTATAACAGCGTTTACCTAGTCAGAAAATTGTCCCGCCGGGTTCGGCTATCAGTATAGGTTGTATGGGGCTCTCCCGACCAACCACCAAAAGATGATGTTGGTGAAGATAGAGGTAAGGTGTGATGGAAAATCATGGTCCAACTTCTTTGTTCTGGGAAAGATACAATGCAGTAGGAGCTCTCTGGCTGTGGCTTAAAGGGAACCAATCAGCTTGATTGTACCAATATGGTTCCCAGCAGCACAGTATAGATATACAATAAAGCATGCAGAGCATTCCAGCCGCCGAGGCTTAAGCAGTAGCTTTACAAAGGGGAAAAAGTGGCCTCTCTTCCTGTCAATCATCCCCGCACTGTGCTCTGACTAGTCACAGGTGGCTCCCCACCCAAATGACTATTGTCACGGCTGAAAATGCTTTGCAAGCTGCACAGTAGATCTATACTCTGCTGCTGGGAACCATATCTGCACAATCATGCTGATTGGTTCCCTTAAACACTGCCCTTTCCATAGAGACCACATGATTGCTCGGTCCCACCGCACGATTCTGTGTATGAGGAGGAGGAAGGCTGGTCAGGGGAGATAACTGATGACTAAACCATTCAGCCATCATATACTGAAGGTGTATGGCCACTGCTAGTGGTTGGTTTATGGCAACTGTAAAGGGGCTCATATACCATAGACTTTCAACGTTTGATTTTCAACCTTTTTTAAGCCGCGGCACACTTTTTATACTTAAAAAATCCCGGGGCACACCACCAACCAAAATGGCACAAAATGACACTAAAACAGTACATATTATACGTATAGTTTATAATATAGATTCACACTACTCACTCAGTGTGAAACCTGGGCCTGTTTTCTTCTCCCCCCTGTGCTTCTCTCCTGTGCTTCTCTCCACCATACTTCTCCCCCCTGCTTCTCTCCTGTGCTTCTCTCCACCATACTTCTCCCCCCTGCTTGTCTCCTGTGCTTCTCTCCACCATACTTCTCCCCCCTGCTTCTCTCCTGTGCTTCTCTCCACCTTACTTCCCCCCCTGCTTCTCTACTGTGCTTCTCTCCACCATACTTCTCCCCCCTGCTTGTCTCCTGTGCTTCTCTCCACCATACTTCTCCCCCCTGCTTCTCTCCTGTGCTTCTCTCCACCTTACTTCCCCCCCTGCTTCTCTCCTGTGCTTCTCTCCACCTTACTTCCCCCCCTGCTTCTCTACTGTGCTTCTCTCCCCCATGCTTCTCTCCTGTGCTTCTCTCCCCCATGCTTCTCTCCTGTGCTTCTCTCCACCATACTTCTCCCCCCTGCTTCTCTCCTGTGCTTCTCTCCCCATGCTTCTCTCCCCCATGCTTCTCTCCACCATACTTCTCCCCCCTGCTTCTCTCCTGTGCTTCTCTCCTGTGCTTCTCTCCACCATACTTCTCCCCCCTGCTTCTCTCCTGTGCTTCTCTCCACCATACTTCTCCCCCCTGCTTCTCTCCTGTGCTTCTCTCCTCCGTAGCCCACACGTTGATTGGATGCGTGCATCACGACCCGCCGCAGGGCACTACGCAACCGCCCACATTATAATCCACCACTGATCGCTGCACATTGCCGGGGAACAAAACACAGGGGCACCATAGTTTGGGGAACTTTCCCTGCGGCACACCCGACCATGTGTCGCGGCACACTGGTTAAAAATCACTGCCATAGACCACAGGTGTCAGACCTTCAGCCCTCCCTGTTGCAAAACTACCTTTTCTATTATACCTGGACAGCTATAGTATATGGTATTATGCACAACAACACCATGTATATAATGTATAGCATATTGTACCTATGACCTAGGGCACACATACAGTCTGTTGGCTCAAATTAGGGAATAATCATCACCCTTTCCTGCAGAGGGAAAACACATGCTAACGGGGTAGTCTTTTCTCATTAAGTTATCCCTTATTCACAATGAGGATAACAAGCTGATCGGTTGGGGTCCGTCTCATGGGACCATCGATTGTGAGAACAAGAACATAGTTTCCCCCAGTGCTCCAGTGTTTCTTTTTGGGGCTGTTGAATATTAAACAGCGCTAAACTCTCTTTGGAAGCCCCCGTACAGAATGAAGGGAGTGGTGGTCAAGCCCATGTGGTGTGCACCATTCATTCAGAGGATAATCTTGTCCTGGGTTCTTGGGATTGGTGGAGAACTCAGCAGTTGGAATCCCTTACAGAAATTGGGCCTTCCTTACAGAACCGTAGGTAAGAATACCCTATTACCACCTACTGCCATTTGCAGTCAGGTCCCTCATACACTTCACAGGTAACTGTTGGGAGTCCCAGCAGCGGGAGACCTTGTAATCTTCCTATTATTGGAGTTCCAAAGAATACATTGTGGGAACGGATAGGAAGCAGAGAAAGGCTGCAGGCAAGAAGTCCACAAGAGCTGCTCTTCCGTGTAAATATTCATAGAAGTGCAGATCTGCTTCCTTTATTTTCAAGGAGAGCTGCACTGCGGTAACCCGGAGTCTCCATGCTCCTTACATCTATTGCCATAGCTGTGCAAAACAGCAGAGCAGCAGGGGTGCTTGGGTGCTGGATATTGGCACCCCACTGATCAGCTATTGATGCCCTATTCACTGGAAAACTTCTTTAAGTAACTACTATAAATTACAAAAGTATTTCAGATTTAGAAGACTGTCTGACTGT
This sequence comes from Dendropsophus ebraccatus, assembly GCF_027789765.1. NCBI lineage: Eukaryota > Metazoa > Chordata > Amphibia > Anura > Hylidae > Dendropsophus > Dendropsophus ebraccatus. The sequence goes on from NC_091466.1 coordinate 62,344,697, forward strand.
CATATTTTCTATGTATCATCAGTGAAACAGAATTGTCCTTTACACAGAGGAGTCACATTATTTTACCCAACAGAGAAAATCCAGAGTAAGGGTCCTATTAGACAGGCCAATGGCGGCCCGATTGATAATGTAAATATTTACTGAGCCTATTAAACACCTTGATGATTGTTAAGCAAGGGCTGCATGGACATCGTTAGTGATGTCTGTGCAATCCTTGCCCTGAACTGTTATACATTACCTCTCCACGCTCTCAGTCTTCTCCTGCCCTCTGCTTTCACTCCCGATGCTGCGACTTTATCTTCAGATCGGTCTCCGAGTTGACAGACTGCTCAGCCAATCACTGGCCAGGACTGCTGCAGCCAGTGATTGGCTGAGCGGTCTGTCAGCTCAGAGACCACTTCAAAGCCACAGCCACAATGTCGGGAGTGAAAACAAGGGCAGGAGAAGACAGACAGGTAATGTATAACAGTTTATTCAACGTTAGCCGTTGGCTGCACATCGCTGTTACACGGCGGCCGATAATTTTAGGTCAGGACCTAAAGACACAATCAGCTGATCATCGTTGGCTGACTGTTTGGTTGACTGTTGTCTCCATTACACAGAGTTATAATCGGTTGATTATCGCTCCGCATAATAGGGCCCCAACCGATGTGTGCAGCATGGACGGCAGCTAGACAGGCTGAGAGAGAATCAATATCGTCTTGAAATGTTTCCATAGGTGTTTGGAGCCATGTTGACTGCAGTGTGTCCCACAGCTGTTGGAGGGGGTGAGGGGAGGAGCCATAGAGCGATCAAGGTGATTCCAAAGATTGGGATCAAATTAACGAAATTAGGGGGTCAGGGTATTACTTGAAGTCTTGGTCAGGCTCTTTCAACCAATGTCAGACATTCGTAGCCGGGTGACATGTCACATTGTCTTGTGGAAGAATTAATCTACCCCAGAGAGGACAATCGGTATGTATTGGTGTACATGATCGGAAAAGTTTTTATTCATACCAAGATCAGATGAGAACGTCTTCCACATGGAGGAGTGGTCCGGAGAAATCCACTAGAACTTCCCCCAAACTATGACGCTGCCAACACCAGCTTATGTTCGTCCAGCCATGGCTTTATGGTCCTTCTTCTCTGTTTCTCACCTGACACGTTAACTCAACGCCTATTCATTCAATGAAACAGAAAACGTGACTCATCGGAGATGACAACCCTTTACCAGCCGAGGTCCTATTCCGATACTGCAGTGACAATTGAAGCCTTTTCTGCTGATGCAACTTTATTTATAGCATCCGTCTGCTCCTGATCCCAATACACAGTAAGGTTTGCTTTACTGTTGTGTTAGATACACCTTTGGTAAACCCCTGGATCATATTAGGGGTGAGATGCTCCACTGTAGAATGTTGGTCCACCCTCACAACGATCATCTTCAGCATCAGTGACACGTCATGATTAGAGATAAGCAAATACGCCTCACTACTCGATTGAATTCGAATCTTTCGAATACCGCATATTCGATCGAATACCTACTCGATCGAATATGCGGTATTCGAAAGATTCGAATTCAATCGAGTAGTGAGGCGAATACGCGGGAAACATTCGAAAGCCCTCCCATCGCAGTTGGCGCTTTTTTTAATCCAATCACCACTTAGGGAGGCCGTGAGGGACCCTGGGAGTACGCACGCAGCGCAAAAACGGCATCTACTCTCATTCGATAGCTGAACCACATGACCTTGAATCTTAAATACTTGGCTCCCGCCTCTCGACCGCAGATGAGCTTTCAACCAAGTCAGGGAGAGTTCTTGGAGCAGGGAGAGGTTTTAGTAGCGTTTTGGTTAGGCAGGCTTACTACAGAACCCAAAAGTCCTTTTCAGGGCTAATATCCAACGAAAAAGTCATCTCTGAATCCAAAGCACTTCTCAGTACTAAGAAATAGATGATGATAACAACAGCATCAGCATCAGCAGATGTATTTATTCCAGTACCCTGTGTGTACAAGTGACTTATAGTGTTCCTGTTTAACACCACTAAGGGCACGTTATACATATTGTTCCAGTAGCCCACTAAGGGCCCCTGATATATACTGTTTCAGTAGCCCAGTAAAAGGCACGTGATACATACTGTTCCAGTAACGTACGTACAGCATTACCCGTGATACGCGCAAATAACATGACTTTCTGCGGACGCACATTGGAATCATGTATGTTACACTGCGCAAGAAATACAAACAAAATGTGTGAACATTGCCATAAATGTTCGTAACGCGGTCGCAAATATTTTTCCTTCGCAACTGCAGAGAGTGGCATTATACTGCGATTTTGGGGTATTGGGTGCACCAGGCATGCTCCCCCTAATGTCCCAGTGTCATTCCAGAGGTGTTGGCATCGTTTAAGAAGGTTTCATGGGGGACTTGGTGACCTCCAAGTGGTCAAATTTTGATTTCCAAGTGCCGAGAATCTTTTTCCCATAGATTATAATGGGATCGAATAATTGTTCGAATAGTCGAATATCGGTGCCTATTCGATTTGAATTCTCGAAAGTCGAATATTTCACTACTCGCTCATCTCTAGTCATGATCCATAGTCTTTACATTGCTTACTCACAATCTTTCCCTCCCATTGTTGACAGATTATTGACTAAGTTAGCATCCACCACTCTGCTCTAAAAGCAGTAGTGTAACTGGTATATATATTTATAGTATACATAGCCATAGAAATACACAACTGCTTTCTTCTACAAACTGCACCACATCTGGCCACAGGTTATACATGCTATTGAAGCTCAGTCCTATTTACCTCTATGGAGCCAAGCTGCAATACCATTCACAAACTATAGACAGATGTCCCACTGCTTTCGCATAAAAGCAGCCATGTTTTTCTAATCCTAGATATGCCCTTTAAGGAGTTCTATTTATTTATTTTTTTTAATAAAAACAATACTTTTTGTGTGTTTTTCACCTATTATGTTGGCATCCCAGTCTCTATCACTGACTCATTAAAGGTTATAGCAGCAATGTAGATACTTACTGGTCCATCATTGGAAGAATATTGAAGACTATAGCGACGGTGTAAATTTTGTTTTTGTTTTTTTCATCCCTAAAGCAGGTGATCGAAAAAATTCTTATCGAAACCAAAATCAAACAAAGCTCATCTCGAGATTCAACACTGACATGTAGGAAATGTTGGGTTTCACAAAGAAAATGATGAAGAGTAGCTGGAGATCATTACCAAAAGCAGTAGCTTGTTAACACCAGCAGGGGAGTTGTTACTTGAAGACACAAACTCCAGGAGCAACCAGGATAGCCCAGGGGCTAAACAATAGAAATCAGTAAACAATGATTCGAGAACCCAGCAGGCCGTTACACCTTTGTAGTGTGTAAATAATGTCAAATGCTAATGTCTTCTAATGTACAAGCAAGATAAACTGCACCACCATTCTTTTCATGTTATTACACTACAAAAAGAATTTCACAAACTTATATGTTCCATCTGGCAGAGCTTTGTTTAAGATGACTGTATCGGCTCATTGACAAACTACGAGCAGGTATTCTGTTAGATATAATAGGAGAAGAAGAACAATGGCTAAGTATGAAAAGTTAGAATTTTTTTTTAATTAAGTAAAACATTGTGTAAAGATGTGTTGTCGGAACCATTTAGATTCAATGGGACTGGCAAATTATCTAATGCATAGAGTAGCCTCTTGAGTCTTCCCGAACAGCAGATATTAGGGCAGATATGGGTTGGGCAGTTGGATTCCAGTTGCGTAATCTTTTTGTTTTAGGAGAGATAAGCTACCAGTGGTGTCTGGTAACAGTGTAGTCTCCCAGAACACCTACATGTCACATAAGGAAGCTGACAGCTGTCTAATGTATATATGACCAGCCTTTGGGAAGGCAATGAAAGATATAGGAAAAAACAAGGGTGTAGTAGGCCAACGAAGAGGCAGAAGCTATTCCAAAAACTTTAAAAAATCAGTGCTGCTTACAGCTTACAGGAAAAAGTTAATTTCATGCCCAACTTGCAGATCTCTGAGCTGAAAGGTAGCCACACACTTAAAACGTTCAACTGTAGTCGAACAGTATCTCTCCTGACTTTCCCATAAGCATGAACGTTCGGTATGGCTTAAAGCAACTCTGTACTTACAATCTGTCCCCCCCAATCCGCTTTTACCATCGGAAAGCTGCTTTTAATCCAAGATCTGTCCTGGGTTCCGTTCGGCAGATGATGCAGTTATTGTCCTAAAAAACAACTTTTATATTTGCAGCCTTGTGCCCTACGGGCGTGGCTTAGAATATCTGTGCCCTAACCTTGCACCACCCCACCATCCCTTCTCCCCACCCTCTTCATCATTAGGAATGCCACTGAAACATTTTCTCCATGCTGAACATTGCACAGGTCCTTAACGATCCAGCTCATGTGCCGGGCTAAACAGGTGGGGAATAGGAGGCAATCTGCCTGGAGCATTCCTAATGATGAGGAGGGTGGGGAGGAGGGACGGAGAGGTTGTGCTAGACTAATCCATATACAATCTAGGCCACTCCCGTAGGGCACGGGGCTGCCAGTTTAAAAGTTGTTTTTTAGGACAATAACTGCATCACCTGCCAAACGGACCCCAGAACAGATCTTAGATTAAAAGCAGCTATCTGAAGGAACAAGTGGTTTGGGGGGGTCAGATTGTGGGTACAGAGTCGTTTTAATGTTCGAGTTTTTTTAATGGGGTGAGGTGGGGGGATTAGTCACAGGTAGACATTTTTGGTGTTGGCTTATTACTAGAACAATAAGGGTCCTAGAACAATAGGGTCAGGTGGTGAATATCCAACAAGCCTGAGTATTTTGTTCATTGGCATCATCTGTCAGTGGACAGTCAGAAAGGCTGCTCTATATCTTAGACGCGTGTTTTGGCGAGTTTGGCTGATGTTAGTCTAAGGCCCGCCATGCTTACTTCAAAATTCAAGGAGTTCAAGACAACAAAGTAGAAAAAAAATCCATCTTTATTCCATGTTTCTTTTAGATTCATAATAAAATCTTAAAACTGGAAGAAGCCATAGGATGAGCACCTAACTTCATGGCTATGTGCTCTACACAACTTTTTGCAGGAGAGGGGTTCCATAGTAAGTCTACATGCCATCTCCTGCAAGGAGTCGCATAAAGTAGCAAATAAAGCCTGCAACCAATCCAAACCAATGCAATAAAGTCTGCCTGCAACCAATCCAAACATTTGGTGTCACTGTCAGATGGAACACAACCAGAAGAAATCTATGGTCCTACTTAAAGGGAATGTGCCACCAAAAATTTAACTGATTAGAGTCAGATATTATTAGAACTTATTATTTTACTATAATCTGTTTCTATTTTCTGACTGTAATTTTTTTTTATTTCAATTTTTCTACGTTGTTATGGGGGCTGCCATACTACCTGTGCTGTTCTTAACAGCATTAAGTGACATGCTTTACAGCAAGACTCATGGACACTGACAACAATAGACAGATGCTTTAACATGAATGTAAAACATTACTGAGCATGCTCTGTGGCCTTTTAAGAGATCATTCCACGGGGAGCTGCTATTGTCTCCTTTATCTACTGGTGTCACATGTCGCTGCAATGCTGTACAGATCACTTTACAGCAGCCTCCTCTGATCACCATAGACACAACAGGAAGCCTCAGCTTAATTTTAGCTCCAGTGGTGAGAATGAAAACTACAAGATTTCCGGATTATTTTACAATATAGATATAAAAATTAAAAATTAGAAAATAAAATCACCAAAAATTTGTAAAAAAAAAAAAAATATGATTGACATAAAAACATTATTTAAACAATGATTTTCTGGTGACACTTTCCCTTTAAAAGAACATAGAATGAAATGTCCCTTCAGCTAGGATGAATGCTTTAAAACAGGGATGGGGAACCTTAGTCTTTTCAGCTTTAGCTTTGGCTGTCCAGGCATGATAGGAATTGTAGTTTTGCAACAGCTGGAGGGCCAAGGTTCCCTACCCCTGCTGGTATTAGCATTGTCAAACATTGTTACTTACACTGAAGAGTATGGGATCTGTTGTACCATATATTATATTTTGAAGCATTATAGAAATTATGGTTAGAAATTTCAAAAGAAATTTTTTTTTCTTCTTCTTCATCTTCTTCTTCTTCTTCTTCTTTTTCTTCTTCTTAGTTGTTGTTGCCGTTGTAGTATTTTTCTTTTCAATCGTATCAATATTCCAAAAGAATTTTGGAACTTAGGAAAATGTAATTGTTTTTCAAATGAAATTCAAATTTTCTGAATATTATAACTGCCCTTTAACCAACAGTGTTCCTTGACCTATCTTCTCTAATCCCCTGTAATTTCTATCTCTCCCTATTAGCTCGGGACAAGGTCGTGTATTCTAATGGCCTAATAAATAATATGATTATTTTGCATAATGCTCCCCAGGCTATGCATTACTACCTTGATCGGCTATAAGGTATCTGACATTGTGAGTCCTCTCTCAAACCAGTTAATGAGAAACAAAGGCCTACTGTGGAAAAGCTATTGTACGGCCCAGTGGGGCGCCTATGTGTGGTAATTGGGAAGTTAAGAATGCACAATTGCTGTTATGCCTTTCTCCACTTGCTGAAAAACACGGACGATGTTGAAGCAATCGGAATTAATTTCGGGTTATTTTTCTCCGAGGACAAGGTTGTGGCACAGGCAGACACATGTAATGTAATAAAGAATATAGAACAAGTATACAGTTGTCAGTATTACTATACGTTTTCAGAATCTGTAAAAAAAGATTAGAAAACATGGCCGATTCTTTTATAAACAGGTCTAATCATATTCACTTCAATATTGTTGAGCTGCAGCTGTCAATGTTTGGCTAGGTTAACACAATGTCTTTTTTTGGTGGTTCAACAACCATCTTTTTGGATGTCTGTCATTTTGAAGCCAAATAAAGTCCCTTATTTTGCAATGAGGTCTGTGATTTAAAAATAACGGATACTATTTGGCCACAAAATGACGGACATCCAAAAAGATGGCTGTCGAACAGCCCCCCAAAAAATTATGTGAACCTAGCTTTATAGCCTCTCCTAAACTAACTGTTCTAAAAAAAATACATGTATTCCTGATGAAATAACAATCCTGTACCTGTAGCTCTGTGTTGTACCATGCATCGGTTATTCCTACTAGAATTGTATGACTAAATAGCCAAATGGGTATTCCCAATGGGGGGCATGTTCCTAAGCAGTTTAGTACTGATTGGATAGTGTGAGGCAGTGTAGGGACATGAAACCCTAGTTGGTTCTTGGGTCATACATTTCTAGTATCATGGCTATACTCATTCCAGCCCAATACTGAATTTACTAGTGGTACTTACATTATTAGTATTTTTATAATTATTTATGTAATTATTTATTTATGTATTATTATTATTATTATTATTAGAGAGGAACTAACCAAATCTTGCAAACTGAGATTTGTTACGATTCGAACTTTGCAAAAAGTTCAGACTTTAAAATGGGTGGTCTTCATGAGACAACAAGTCCATCAAATATAACAAAACAAGATATGTAATTTTTTTTTTGAATAGTCATGGCACTTTAAAGAGCACTATAGGACCATGCTATAGGGCCTTTCTTACAGGACTTGCCTAGCGCCAAAATTAAGCGTCAATCAGTGAGGTCCCTTATAAGGCTCAATCACTTAACTTTATCGCAGTTGGCCTCATATGCCTGTTTACATGAGAAGATGTGTGGCCAACTAACCGTTATTTAAAGACCTACACAGAAGACACATCAGCTGATGATCAAGAGATTTCTAATTTTTTTGGCTGATCGCTGATCCTATTAGATGGGCCAATTATCAATAATGAGCATTCCTGCCTTCCGATAATCTGCCGATAACCCTATAGACTATGCTAATGAGGAAACATCCAGCATACGGACAGCTATGACATATATTTCTGCTGGTGAACATTTCTGGATGATCTACCCAAGACACCATCCTAAACCTCTCTCCCATTTTACCCCGTAAAGTCCTTGAGATGGGACATGGTGTATATTAGATAGCTGAACCTGTCTTAATTCCAGACTGAGGGTTATAGGACATTTTTAGGTAACAAGGTATGGGCCAAAAGTCTAATTTAATAATTTAAAGCAAATGTACCATCAGTTAGATTCACTTTAAATGTTGCACATGATTAGACTGGGGCCAGTGGGGGGAAGCTGGTGCCACATTCCTTTTTGTGAATCGCGGTCCGGTTCTCGTGCAAGGTGCTTGACTGTTACTGAGCACTGGCCCGGGCTGAAGCACTGGAGGTGGGCAGGCCCTCCCCCAGTGGGAGGAACCACTCTCCCCTCTGTGATGTGGCTCCATTAATGGAACCGTGTCACCCGCCTCCAGTGCTTCAGCTTGGGCTGGTGCTCTACAATAGACTGGCACGGTACGCAGAAACCGTGACCGGGTTAAAAAAAAGGATCACAGCACCGGCTTGCCTGTGCCCTGATGGTACATTCGCTTTAAGATAAAGGACTTTGGGGCCTTTAGTGATTATAGGGCTATGAGGCACATTTTCTTTATGCTTCCCTGGCATACACTATGGAAAAGGCACAGATTTCTGCCTTTTCCATGGCGTATGCGTGATGCGTGCGGCAAGGCATGTCTTTCTCCCATGCCTAATTTTATATGGTTTACGTCTGCAAACAGGATCTGGAGCAGGTGTAGATTTCTGCACAAGCCCTGCAACAGGTCCCGGCAGCCTTACTGACTCCAGACGGTTAAATGGGGGTGGGCCTTTGTTCAAGACAAGCATACAAGTGATAAATACCCCCCTATATACATTTTTGAAGCACATGCCTTCTGAACTTGTGCATGAAGATGTTGATGTGTCCATGATGTTTGTGTTCTTTGCCCTCGGTTGTATTTTCTTCAGACGCTGAAGCAGCCAGTTCTTTACCTATTCAGTTTTAATAACCAATATATCAGCGCTGCTCGGTGACGCACCAGTTCTGAGGGTGAACGCAGTAATGAGGCTCTGAGGGACATTTCTTTTCATATTACTACTATGATGTGGTCTATTAACTGCGCAGTGTGACAGGAGCTGAAACAACAGGAATTAATAAGGTCCTTTCCAAGGAAAGGTCAAACTGCACAATAAGGTAGAACAAAAGTTTGTATTCAGTCATTCCAACTTGTAGGTGTGTAATCTTTTTAGAGCTCACAAGTAAAAATACATTTTATCTCCATAGATATTTTATTATACCAAGTTCGGTTGGTCTGGATGGTCTACAATGCTTTATGTGCCTGTCAGTGAATTAAAGACTCTTGCTATATTTTGAGTATCTATAATGAATACATGACACCATACACTGGCCATACACGTGAGATTAAAGTCAGTCAAACACACCAATATTGTTGGGTTCAGCTAACCATCTAGTTTATGGTGACCTGCCGAGGGTAGGGCATGTTGGATATGCCACCTCCAGAGAAGTCTGGTATCTTATTTCTCCACTCTCCCCATTTAGAACATAGGCATGGCCGAGCCAAGCATGTATGTGTGTGCGTATGTGGAGGTCAGGAGCCATAGCTGTCAGCCAATTAAAACAACGGCCATTCATTTCATAGTGAAATGTGTTGCATTGAAGTCAAGGCAAATAACCGCTATTGTTCACACAATGTATAAACAATGTATAAACAGCTGAGACTATTGAAATAATTGACATGTCAATTATTTCCGGCTGTTGTGCATTGATTTCAATGCAATTTTCAATGTAACAACAGCTGTTGTTTGACACTTAAGGCTATGTTCACACTACGTATATGCGTATACGCGAAAATATGCGGCCGGACATATATGTGTTAAACTGCGGCCGGGGATTTACGTAAGTTGCGGCCGGCTACGTAGTCTATTTACGCTTTCCGAGCGCCCTACGTAGCGATCTGACAGCGGTCTTTTACTTGGAAATCTTCGCCTAGCCCCGGACACCCCACAGAACCTTTTGGATCGGCAAAGAAAAGTGCAAAAATGAAGAAATCACCACTACGTACGGGACCGCATGTTACGCTACGGGCGTAAGTTACAGCATTTTCGTCCTCAAACAATGGTCTGGTTCATTTTTTACGGCGCCGCGTACGATCCTGGCGTAAGTCCTTAAGTAGTGTGAACTGTGCCGCCGTAGATCGTATACTTTCCATTGTACGCATTGTGACCATTTCTAATGAATGCCTGTCATTCTTAAACGGATATTGTCACCCCAATTACTCTGTGTGTGGTTCCCCGTATCATCAACAAGCTCAGATGCTGAACATATGATATCTACCTGTATAAAACTTGTCTGGGTCTTCTTTCTGCTCTAAAATCGCTTCCATTTATTGGTGGATAGTGTCACCTAGGCGGGGCTTCATGGCAGTTGGGTCCCCTTTCTCCAGCCGGTAGATGGGGCACAACTGCTGTGAAGCCACGTCTAGGGGACACTCTTAGCCAATTAATTTAAGCGAGAGTCAGGGAGATGACAGTATCACTTTACCGACATTGTTCATGTCGGCTGATCGTTGCGTCGTTTGTCTTTCGTCTTTCAAACAGGTTGAAAAACAAATGACTGTGATAGCAGCGATCTGCTGCCGTCGCTCCGTGGAATAGGATCAGTGGCAACAGACCGCCACTATCCTCTATGGGCTGCCCGGACGATCTAACGATCAGTAACCCCCCCCCCCCCCGCACTCACCTGCTCGCTGCTGCCATGTGTAATAGCGGCGGCAGTGAGCTGGGTACGAGGATTAAATGAGCGCTTATAGCACTCGTTTGCTCCTCTCCGTCGGCCCGTGGAATAGGGGCTTAAGCCAAAATTGTCCATGGGTGCCACTGTTGAAATACTTTCTTGGTAGATATTGTAGCAGGAGGTTTGATGACAGAGAGTTGACTCAGATAAGGAAGGAGGAGTGGGCAACTTCCAGGCTTGTGCTAAGGGCAATCTGGTGGCAATCAGAATATGGTGTATGACTGTTCTGATTGAGGTGGGAAAGTGGATATCTAGAATGGAAATCTAGTATGAAGCTGAGTTCATTTTTGATATAAGGTCAAAGACCTCATCCCAATATTGGGTTAAGGCCACCCGATGTGCATTTGGGTAGCAATTTGTCCGCAGCTTCTTAAACATAGATTAGAAAAGTTGGGAATGATGGAACAGTGTAGAGAGGGTGCAATACCATCTCATATTTATTTTTTCGCATTAGGAGTAGGAGATTGCGGGGGGTGCAACCTGTTGATCCCCCACCAGTCTACATATCGGGCCCTGGTTTCTTTGTTATGAATAGAGCCACGGGTTCGGCATTCCTATGGAGCGATGGAAAGAGTATGCCAGAAGAGCGATGTACTCTGCTCTTTCCGTCTGCTCTATAGGAATAATTAGAGCCATGGGTCACGTGCCCTACCTACAGCTCTATTCATTACACAGAAGCCAGAGCCTGATACAGAGATGGGTGGGGGGTACAGAAGTCGGACCCCCTAAACCATCTGGTGGCCTTCTGCCTCTTCCCTGATGGTCAATGGTGCCAGTTTCTGTCCATACTTGTACATATTAGCATCCCATTTTGACATTTTGCTGACATATAATTGCCTTACAGCATATTATGTAAGAGATCAAATAATCCCATGTTGAGTCCTATAGTATGCCTATAGTATAACTCAAAAGTATAACTCCTAAAACCTAAAAAATGTATGGACCTTATTATTGGAATTATTAATGGAAAAATACACCAGCCAAACCACTGCTTTTAGAGTAGATTGGTGGTCGGTAACCCAGACAACCAACTACCCTTTATATTTATGGAAATCAGTGGACGTCAACACCCTAATTGTCCAGTCTGGTAAGTCATATAACCAACGGGCTCCTATAGTTTCCTGATGGTGCTAATATATTTACATGCAGAAACCCTATATACAAAGATAAACACATTGCGTATATTCATATTTATTGAATTTTTTTATTTTTTGTTGTTGTTTTTTTAGAATTTTATGTGTACATGCTTTTTATGCAAACTCTAAATTTGTAATTGTATTTGCAATCTGGTAAACAGGAGTTAACATGGTGTAGGCGTTAGCGGGGTCACCAGATATTGGCAAATATGTTTGTGTTTGTGTCTGCACTAATTTTCTGATTTGTACAGCAGTAACGCAGTATTTATAAGATATTTGATGATATAACACAAACGAGCTCTCAAATACAGAACAGAGATTGCAATCATGTAGAGTGTATAATTATTCCCTTGTTGTACACTACCCAATGAAGAGTCTTCGTTTTTACCAACAACTTTTTTTTTTGCTTTGCTTTTAATATACAGAGCATATAAAATAAACAGGTTCTCAAGGCAAAGAAATTCAGTGCATTATACATCTAAGAAATTTGAATTCTGGATAATACAATGTTCAAATCTAAATTATAATAAAAGGTATCATAGGAACGGAGAACTGTAATCAGATTTGGCTGGAGGACATGATTAGGGTAAGGTGTTTAAAGAGACTCTGTCAGTAGGTTTATGCTGCCCTATTTAAAGGGGAAGTCTGGCCAGACCCATTTTCTAGCAAGTGCTGGGGAGGATAAAAGAAATAACAAGGATCGTAAAGTGTGAGGTCAAGTCAAGGTCAAACCAATGGGAGGCGGGACCACACTATGGTCGCTGACTGGCTGAATTGACCTCACAGGTCATTACCCTGTTCCCCGCTCATCACAGGAATCGGCCAGGCACTGGGGTATGAGGCCACCAGTGCTGTAGAGGGGGAGGTAAGAGCATGTTATTTCTTTTATCCTGTCCTTCCCCAGTGCTTGCTAAAAAAAATGGGTCTGGCCGGACTACTCCTTAGGCTGGGTTCACACTACGTATATTTCAGTCAGTATTGTGGTCCTCATATTGCAACCAAAACCAGGAGTGGATTAAAAACACAGAAAGGCTCTGTTCACACAGTGTTGAAATTGAGTGGATGGCCGCCATATAACAGTAAATAACTGCCATTATTTCAATATAACGGCCGTTGTTTTAAAATAACAGCAAATATTTGCCATTAAATGGCGGCCACTCAATTTTAACATTGTGTGAACAGATCCTTTCTGTGTTTTTAATCCACTCCTGGTTTTGGTTGCAATATGAGGACCACAATACTGACTGAAATATACGTAGTGTGAACCCAGCCTTAAGGGTAACATAAAGTAGTGACAGAGAAGCTGGACAGAATGATGTATAACTTTCATTGTTCTGTGTAGGTTATTCAGAGAAATCCTTCTGAATATCAAGAACTCTAAAGGAAGAGTTTTTGTCAGCATTTTTGTCACTTATTAATGAAGCTCTTATCTAAGGAAGAATAAATCTAGTCACAGATTCCATTTTAAGGTAACTGGTCAAATTAAAAGTGGTATTTAAAGCCTCGGCATTACCTTATAGCTGTTAGACACAGCTCTCCGACACAATGCCTGGTTGTCTGATGGGATGGCACCGTCTCCCGGTAAATAGCCATTGGGGAGGAGATGCAGTGGAATTTAGTCATTCTGTCTCCACCCTCCTTCCAGTTCTGGAAACTTATTGCTTAACCCACCCTTTAGGATGCCAATCAAGTGTGAATGGCTGGGAGGAAGGTTATTTAAAAAATGCTGCCCACCAGAAAGCTTTGCCTAAAAGCTATTAGGTCTTGGAGGGGGCTGGGCGGGTAGTTTCAGTGGGGTTGTTACAAAACAGGAAGCCAGGAGCCTGTACTTTTACAAACTGTTTAATTGTATTGTTCTGTTTTTTGGAGGGGGGGGGGGGGGGTCAGGTGAGAACAGAGAAGTGTATGGACTTGAATGTCTATGTATCCTCTCTCCTCAAGTCTTTGGTTTCCGGCTCACTGACAGCCCGCTCAGCCAATCACTGCACTGTCTCCCTGGCTGAGCAGGCTGTCAGTGAGCCGGGACCCAAAGAAGCAGACAGGAGCATGCCAGAGGAACAGGAGTGCGTAAGCATGGTGTCTTTATTATTTTTACTGGCCCATCATAGAAGTAGTTGAAAGAGAAGTCCAGCCTCCAGGGGTTTTTTTTGGGCAGGGGCATGGGAGAAAATAACAAAGGGTACTAACTAAGTTATGCACCTGGGTACTAATAACCCACATGCATCATATGTCCTGGGGGGAGTTACTCTGGGAGAGTCGCTGATGGAGAAGGATCTGGGTGTACTTGTAGATAATAGACTACAGAACAGCACACAATGTCAGTCAGCTGCTTCTAAGGCCAGCAGGATATTGTCATGCATTAAAACAGCCATGGACTCTCGGGACAGGGATATAATATTACCGCTTTATAAAGCTTTGGTGCGGCCCCATCTGGAGTATGCTGTCCAGTTTTGGAACCCGATTCATAAAAAGGATGTTCTAGAGCTGGAGAGGGTACAAAGACGGCCAACTAAACTAATAAGGGGAATGGAGCATCTTCGTTATGAGGAGAGATTAAAATAATTAAATTTGTTTAGTCTGGAGAAGAGACGTTTAAGGGGAGATATGATTAACTTATTTAAATATATAAATGGCCCCTACAAGAGATATGGGGAAAAGATGTTCCAGGTAAAACCCCCTCAAAGGACAAGAGGGCACTGCCTCCGCCTGGAGAAAAAAAGGTTCAATCTCCGGAGGCGACAAGCCTTCTTTACCATGAGAACTGTGAATCTGTGGAACAGTCTACCACAGGATCTGGTCACAGCAAAAACAGTAGAGGGCTTCAAAACAGGGCTAGACAAGTTCTTAGACCAAAATAATATAGATGCATATGTATAGAACTTATCACCCCTCCCCCTTCCCTGTATCCATCCCCTCCTTGGTTGAACTTGATGGACATGTGTCTTTTTTTTAACCGTATTAACTATGTAACTCACCTCACCCCGTGCCTCTTCAGCACCAGATTACCACTGTGGGGCCCCCGCTGGGCTCTGGGATCTCCTGTGGTGCCAATGTCAGACCCCGCTGATGGACTGGGATGCTGCTCCAGTCAATAACTGGCTGAGCAGCCACTCCATCATGTGGGACGGGCATTTTCTCCCGAGTCATGACGTCATCACAACTCAAGGGAAAATACCTTCTGATGGGGGTCCCGGAGCAGGTCACACTGCGGATCGCAGGAACGGGAAGAGGTAAGTAAGGAATGGTTGTTCTGTTTGTTCCTGCTGGCTGTTAGATTTCAGCCAGGGCCTTTCTTAAAGAAAGTTGTCACTACATTCTCACATTAAACCCTTAAAGAGTTAGCCAGTCTTAGAAAAACATGCCCGGTTTCTTCCAGTACTCAGTTTGGGTGTGGATTTTGCAGCTCAGTTCCATTGAAGTGAATGAAGCCAAATTGTAATACCACTCACAACTTGAAGACAGGGGTGGTACTGTTTTTGCAAGAAAGTAGCTGTTCTTCATCAAATTTTGCCTCTTTAAGGAACAGTTTAACACGAGGAACAAATTGGCAAGTCTGCACTCAATTATGGCAATCAACTACAAAGATCAGAATAACTAGATACACACAGCAAGGAGATTTTCTTGCGAGTCATCTGAGACATTATATTGATCAGACGTGAGAAACTAATGTGGTAAGCCTAGTTTGCAAACTTGACAGCATGCTGCCCCAACTATATATTAACACTGATAAATAGTTGTCACATATCAGCTGTTCTGGTTTAATTGGAAAACAGAACAAAATTCATGTGATGAAATGATGAGGTGTTCCGGGACCTGAGGCAGTGTTTAGGTCCGCTGTAGATATTTATAGAAGACAGGTGAAAGATTTGTGTTGATCTTCTCAATGTACGTGGAAGGTTGTCTCTTGACTGCGATAACTTTCCTCAAAAAACAGGACTCATTGACTCTTTTTTTTTTTTGCCAACTAGCTATACCAAACAAAATCAAGAACGACTAGTCAATAAAATTGGGAAGAGAGGCTATTAAAGAAGTACTCCGGCGGGGGGCTATTTTGGCATCTGGCCAACGTCCACTCACCTCCCCGTTTCCAGCGGCGGGTCCCGTATCGTATCATATCCGATCCCCGCTGCCCGGCCGCTTCCTGGTGTCTGATGCAGGCTTGAGACGTCACGTCTTAAGTCCGCTCAGCCAGTCAGTGACAGAGGCAGGATCCGTTCCAAGTCCGCTCAGATCCAGCCTCTATCACTGACTGGCTGAGCGGACTTGAGACGTCACGTCTCGAGCCCGCGTCAGACACCAGGAAGCGGCCAGGCACCAGGGACTGGAGCGCCGCTATACGGGACCCACCGCTGGAACCGGGGAGGTGAGTGGACGTCATTTCCCTCAGCCACCTCCTCCCCGGCCAGATCCCATAATAGCCCCCTCCCCCCGCTGGAGTACCCCTTTATTGCTATACTAATTGGGAACCAAGGTTGCCATTGAGCAGTGTGACCATGTTTGCCCAAACCCTATCTGGACTCTCCGTCGGGACTAAAGGTGGCCATACACCTTCAATGACTGATGGCCAAACATTTAGCTCTCACGTTCTCCCCACAGGCGTTCCTTTGCTCTCTATCGGAAGGGGTAAGCTGCAGAGATACCAGTGATTGCAGTGATACCAAATTTGTATAGTTTTCTTTTTAATATTATCACTTGAAATTGTTTTCCTAAAAAAATAACAAAAACTGTGGCTATATTCCAAGATCCAGAGTTCTTATATTTCTTCTGAGGAAGCTCAGTGTGGGTTTCTTTTTTGCTGGAGGATATTTTTATTGATACCAATTTTTACTTATATATGACTTTCTGATCTTTTTCATGTCGTTGTTTCGAGGTGGATTGATAAAAGACAGCATTTCTGGTGCAGTCTTTTAATTTTTTTTCTTTACAGTGTTCACTGTGCTATATATATATATATATATATATATATATATATATATCTGAATATGCATGGCAGGCCTGGCAGTTTTCAAAAGGCCCCCGGCTGCCACGAATACCAATCGACAGCCATTAATCTCATTGCTACATTTAGGTAAGTGATGGCAGCTGATCTGTTACATACAGTCGTCATGTAATGGGTTAAAGAGAACCTGTTACCCGCCGTGTCGGGGCAGAGCCTGTCTGACACCCCGATGCAGACCCATATACTTACTTGCTCTCGTGCTCACCAGAGATGAGTCTGACGTCCATAGAGAATGACTGGAGCCTTCATTCTCTATGGGCGTGGGACTCATCTCTGGTGAGCGCGCACAAGGGGCTCGGCCGGGCTCTGCCCCGGCATGGGGGGTGACAGGTTCCCTTTAAACTACCCGTATGGGTAGAATAAGACCATTGTTGAGCAGAGAGGCCGAACTTTTCAGGTTTAGCAATATTCTCCGAACCTGAATGCTCAGACCCCCCATAGCTGCCATAGGCTGTATCCATGTTTTCCAGGACTGCCTAGAGCTGCATTCGACTTCTGCAGCCTAGAGAGTCAAATGCCGATCATTTGGGTTCGGAGAATGTTGCTGAACCCAAACAGTTCGGCCTCTCTACTCAAAACTGGCAGTTACCAAAGGGTTCAAGATGGGGAAGCTATTTTGCCTGAACTCTTTTTGACACCAGTTAGAGATATGCTTTACAGGAACAAAAATTTTGAGAATACCCTATTTACATGTATCTGTAGAGTCTTCTTGGCATGCTCTGTGACCTGTGCAGAAGACACTGTGAGGAGTGGTTGGTTGACTGCTGAACACCAGATACTATTAATAGTATAATCCTTATCTCTACACTGGTGTTGCCTTTCACCGTAATCCTGTCTGTAAAGATAAGGCGGAAACTGGAAAGTGATCTGTACAGAACAGGAAGTGTCAGCCTATTATTAAGCTAAAAAATCGAACAAAAAGATTTCAGGTTTTTTTTTTTTTTTTAATAATACTAACAGTAGAATGGAAAATTAGAACACAAATCTCCGAAAATTCTTAAACAATAGAAGTCAAATTCCCTTTAATGCACAGCACAAAAGCCCATAGGCAGTCTATGTAAACAGAACGGCTATACTCTTACGTACTGATACTTGTCCACATTATTATATTCAAACAGGAATTTTCTTTCTTGTTAGCCTGTTATTACGGGATAGTCTCTTCTTTTTTTCTTTTTTTTTTTTTTTTTTCTGGCTGATCCATTTCCTCCACTGTTAGTCGGTATCCATAAATGCAAATTTATAGCATTACTTGCTAAATAAGATTTATACAGAATATCTCAGAGAAAAAAAAAATGGTAAATGTGTTGTGTTCTCTAGTCCAAGTGTTTTAAAAGGATTTTTTTTTTCCCTTCCACCTTCTTGCATAGGAATTGTCACTGAGAGAATAAAACCGAGTAGACTATACATTAAAATCACTTTAATCTCTGAGCTGTCATCTGCTGCTTCAAGAAATGCCAAGCTGCTATTGTTTAATGTCTGTCATTTAAGAAAAAAAAATAAGAAGTTATCTATCCTGTAAAATTATTAACTGATGCTAAAATTGCCTTGTAAGTATTAGGACAATAGCAATTTCGTAACAGCTGGGACACTGCCAATGCAAGATAAGTACATTTCGCTCCATAGACTCATAAAGTGCTTTGAAATGGTTTATGAGTGATGGGAGGATGCATTTTCTAAGTGAGGAAAGCAATGTTTTGTAGTAGGGAAAGGCTTGAAAAGCTGACACACAGCCATGCAAATGCCATTCTTTTCGGTAAGTAATTTGCTTTTTCTTTCAAAGGCATAAATGGCATAGTTAGACACATTATTTTGTATATTGCATATAACAATACGAGATGCGCCAACCCCAGCGAGCACATAACATTTCATATTGATAGAAGATTCTCGGATGGCGTGTGTGATTAACATAAATGTATACACACTCCGCTAATGCCTTCCACAGTGCAAAGTAAAGTGGAAGAAAGTTGGGATGACTTACAGGGTACCTGAGAACATGCGCCGGTGCAATCCGACACATAGATGCAGGGAACGTTTAGGGATCTATAAAAATTAAAATGGTTTGAGAATATCTTGAATATTACCGAGAGAGACAGACGACTATGAAGACTGAGATTTATTATTTTTTGCTATGGACAAGTATTCTGCCCAAGGCTGGGTCCACACTACGGTTTTGCAATCTGTTTTTGCAGTTGTGTGCATCCCCTTTGATCCGTTTTTCCATTATAAAAAGAAAAATGGATCAAAACGCATCAGTTTTTTTTTTTTTACGTACACAAAAACGTAGCTGACCTTACACGGATGTGTTTTGATCTGTTTTTTTTTTTTTAATAATGGAAGTCAATGGAAAAACGGATGCACACAAATGCATCCGTTTTTTCCATCCGTTTTTCATCCGTTTTTAACGGATTGCAAAAGCGTAGTGTGGACCTAGCCTTATCCTCTATGTCTTGTTGGTGGCATTTTCATTGAGTTTTTTTATAGAGTATGGAATCTATAGTAAATATGAGCAATTCTTCTATTTTAAGGGTATGTTCACACTGAGCAAATCAGGCAGAATTCTGCGTAGGAAAGAATTCCACCTGTCTCAGTGTGTCATTGCCTGTCTATGGGAGGGTGCGTACTCCTCTGCTGCCGCGGCTCTCCACTCGGAGGAGTGACGTGTCACTTCTTTGAGTGGAGAGGGCAGAAAGCGGACACGCGCGCGCCCTTCCATTCCCCCACTGCAGGACACTGAGCACGGCGGGATTCCACCTGATTTGCTCAGTGTGAACATACCCTTAGAGGGCAATGTGAAGAAGAAGCTATATATCTATAAAACTATGTATCAGCCAAACCAGAAGGGGAGAGGGTGCTAAATAATGGCAACCACTGCGCATGAAAGGAAATGTTTAAAGGAGCCACAATTCGCCGGGACTTCTCCCTGACCCATTAGCCTTGATTGATGATGTCATGTTTGGGTATAGGGAAAGATCACTGAATCAAAGTGGTTGAACCAGTGGTCTGGTTCTGATGAACTGGTTTTGGTAACAAAACACCACAATCACTGAACTCAGGGAGAACAGTGAAAAATTCTGGTTTTGGTAGCATGAAAGTGATGGCAGCTTCCATTTAAAGGGATATTCCATCTGGGACCCCTGTCTGTGGAAGGGGTGGTAGAAACAAACATCACAAACATCCACTTACCTCCTTGGCTTCATTGACGCTCCATTCTGCTGCTTCGGTCCCTCAGTGTGCAGCCACCTCCTGGTCTTGAAATGTGACATAGCATACCCATTCAGCCATTCAGTGGCAAAGGCAGGACACCGCAAGAGCCACTAAATGTCTGAGTGGGCCGGCAACGTCACATCTCAAGACCAAGTAGTGGGAAGCGAGAGAACTGGCATTCAGGCAGCATCGATGGATGTTATTGTTTTCACCACCCCCTGCACGGACATTGCCAAAAAAGGGGTCCCGGATGAAATACGCCTTTAGGGTAGCTTCACACGTACCGTATCCACAGCAGATTCGACTAAATGAATGAACACAGCATTAAATCCACACTGTAAAATCCGCTGCGGATCCGCAGCAGAAAATCAGCTGCGATACGGTACGTGTGAAGCTACCCTTAAAGGAAATTTATCATCTAGATTTTCTTTGGAGCCATATACAGAAACATGTTTTTTTTTTCTAATTTGCTTCTATTTACGTTTTGCATTTTCTTAATTTAATTTTTGAACATCACAATGGGGGCAGCCATATTGCCTAAGTCGTTTTTAACAGCAGTTAGTGATCTGCTCTACAGCAAGCCCCATAATGAACACCTCCAGACTTTATACTTTGGGGCATGCTCTGTGACCTGTAAAAAGAGGAAAAGTAGTCTGAGCAGTTATTGTCCCATCTATATACTGCTGTTAACCTTTGCTGTAATTCTGTACAGATCACTTTCCAGTAGTCTCTTCCTTACCATGACAGACAGAACAGTAAGTCTCGTCTTTGTTTAAATCTTGTTGTCAGAGTTAAAAATTGCAAGGTTTTGCAATAATTTTATAATTTCCAAATAGGAAATTAAGGAAAAAGTTACCGAAAAATTCTGAATAACTATGAAAAGAAAAAACATTGGATACAATTTTTTTTTTTTACGATAGAGATAAAATCCTTTGGTCACTACTACAACCCATTTGGCAGCCATATTGACATTGTCATTGTGACTCTCAGACTACGGCTTCCTTCCATTGGCAACATGGGGCTGGTAGGTTGGTAGTCTAAATCTGTGCTGATGCTTGTAATCAACATCAGCATATTATAAGTGGATGGCGAGGATGGACACAGTAGGTGATGTCACTCATCAACACCTTCATACTAAGACAGCGGGCTAAAGGAATGACCATGGGGGAACAAAGGTAGTAACCACTGGTTGTTAACTTACTCTATGCACTGTCTCTTTAAATCTCATTAGTTTTACATTATTTTTGAGAACCTATAGGACCTATGAGATGGTTCTTTTAAATTTTTGAATATTTTGAAAAAATTGCTTGAAAGGACAAAACAAGGTGCATTGCCTTTCTTCGAACCATATCGTTTCTGAGCTCAAAACTAAAGGGATTTAGACTATTTCTTATGTTTAACATTGTGACACTGGAAATACAGCTTTGGATAAGATCTTGGAAGGATATGGCATACTACACATATCCGTAGGTGAAACAGAAATTTAATTAAAATGAAGAAGGAATGGTGATGCCAGTTGTGATAAATATACTTTGCCGGGTTGGGATAGATAAGCTTTGGGATTTTCATACTTTCAGCTATTAAAGAATGTCTTTATGTCTTGGTAATGTAGATGCCCAGCGAGGGCTTGTATCCATGTTTGTACCACTCTCTGGTTACTCAAGGGGATTTATTTTTCTAATTTTTCTGCAGACTAGAGATGATCAGTAATATCTTAAAGGGAATGTGTCCTTAAAAAATGACCCATTGTTACATAGTGAGATTAAAAAAAAGTTATAGGTCCATCAAGTTCAACCAAGATCATGTTAACCAAGTCATGTTTTTCAATAAAAAAAGGTTTTCAAAGAATTTTTGGTATTTTTTTCTTTAATTCCTCAGTTTACTATCTATATTCTAACATACACCTAAACATTCTGCCCACTGAGCTGGCACTCCCTCTTCTGTAGAGATCACTTCCCAGTAGTGTCCTCCTTATCATCTCAGGCAGGACTACAATAAAAGACGACAATATATGGGTAAATGATGACTGAAGCTCACAGCTCAGCTGTGAGGATCCGGTCCTGGTTTTATGTTTGCTGTGATTGTGGGCATTTCTGCCTCTTTGCAAGATGGCCACTGCAGCTTCGGTGGCCATCTTACCTGCTCTCTGAGGCTATATTAATGTGTGCACCTGTGCCCCTCCTTGCCTGAGTATCAGTTAGAAACTAGTTTCTGCCTACCTCAAGCTTACAGACTCTCCTGTTTGTATCTTCCTGCGGTCCTCTTATTCCAGAGTCCTGCCACTAGACCTCCTGATTAAACCTACTGCTGCACATGGGATCACCCTGCTGTTTAAACTCCTCAGCAAGATTCCCCTAGTGCTACACATCCCGTCTGCAGTCTGTCAGTGGCGCTGCCTTCTCACCTACCCGGGACCCGCTCCTGCTGTGTGCTATCTTCCTACAGATCTGTTAGTGGAACAGCCGCTTACCACCACCAGCTCTGCTGAACCACACTCTGCTCACCTGCCGGACATCATCCAGCGCTGCTGCAACAAAACGTGAGTCTGCATATACTTACTGTGACTGTTATTTGCTGTGTAAACCCCTACCAGCCATAGGCTTCCACAAAGTATACACACAAAGTGTAACATCAGCCTCCCTCTCCCTGCACATTCACTTCTGCACAGGTCACAGAACATACCTAGAAACCTCTCCAGTATAATTGAGTAGGATCCCCTAAAGGCTATTGTACAATTGTTCATTATAATCCTTATAATTAAATTTTTATGGTCATGGACACATTGAACATCTCCAGACCCTATTCTTTTTTGGGACACATTTGTAAAAATGCTTTGTGACCCATGGGACCTATGCAAAAGTCCTTCTACAAAAAGGGGAAGTGTGAACTGTGAACACTATCTATTCCCTGGTTTAAAGTGACTCTACCACCAGGCCCAGGCTGAAGCACTGGAGGCGGGCCTACCCACCCTTAGTGGGAGGAAACCTTAGCCCCTCTATGATAGGGTTCCATTGATTCTAATGGAGTCACGTCATGGAGGGGCTGGAGTTTCTTCCCACTAAGAGTGGATTGGCTCACCTCCAGTGCTTCAGTCTGGGCCTGGTGGTATAGTCACTTTAACCTTTTGTCCTAACGCTATACAGATCACTTTCCAGAAGACCACTACTTATCACCACAGACAGAACAGGAAGTCTCAGTTTAGCTTTAAGCCTAGTGGCCAGAATGGAAGAGTCAGAACTCTTAAATCTGTTTGTGTAATAAAGACTTTAGCCGGACTGCAGATGGTTTAGACTGAGTAGTAATGGACAGCTGCCTTCCCCACTTATCTCCCTTCCCTGCCAGTCTGTGTTCTGTGTGGTCTGGATGTCAGAGGACTGGTCCAATAACACTCTGGACCAGGACTCTGGCATCTCATAAGAAGTTCACTTATGCTCTTAGACATTGCTTGTAATAGGCTCTTGTAGCTTGAGCTGGTGTTTCATATTCGATTGGACTTCTTTTAATTCTTACCTCTTTGTCCTTCTTACCTCTGTTTTTGCCTGCTGTTCTACTATCTCCGGTTTGACCTGTACAGTAGCTACCTGACTATTCTTTACTGTGTTTGTTTGTCTTGTCTTATCCTATATTTCACTTACCCAGCTTAGGGACTGTCACCACTAGAGTCAGGCTTGCAAGTAGACAGTCACAGTCTTGAGGGGGGGTATAGCGTTAGGGCTCACACTGTCTATCTTTCCCAGTATTCCATCCAAGTCCTTGAATTCCTTACAATTATGTTATTTAACCCCTTAGGGACCAAGCCTGTTTGGGCCTTAATGACCAGGCTAATTTTTCAAAATCGGACCTGTCTCACTTTATGCGCTTATAGCTCAGTGATGCTTTAATGTATGCTAGCGATTCTGAGATTGTTTTTTCGTAACATATGGTACTTTATGTTAGTGGCAAAATTTGGTCACTGTCTTGTGTGTTTTTTGTGAAAAACATCAAAATATAATGAAAAATTTGAAAATTTTGCACTTTACGAACTTTGAAATTCTTTTCTTCTAAAAAAAAAGTCACATGACAAAAATTAGTTAGTAAGTCACATTATCAATATGTCCTCTTTATTCTGGCTTCATTTCGTAAACATATTTCACTTTTTTAGGGTGTTACGGGGCTTAGAAATGTATCAGCAAATTATCAAATTTTCATGAAATTTCCAAAATTGATTTTTGTAGGGACCAGTTCTTTTTTTAAGTTGATTTAGGAGGCTTGTATACTGGAAACCCCCATAAGTGACCCCATTTTGGAAACTAGACACCTTAAAGGGGTTGTCCGGCGCTAAAAAATTATTCACAGAATAACACACATTACAAAGTTATACAACTTTGTAATGTATGTTATGTCTGTGAATGGCCCCCTTCCCCGTGTCCCACCACCCCCACCCGTGTACCCGGAAGTGTGGTGCGCTATACTCACTTGTCACGTGCCGACCGCGGTCTCCGATCCTCAGCAGCGACGTCTTCTTCGGGCGGCCGGCGGATCTTCCCGAGTGCCGGCCGCCCTCTGCAGCGTCATCCGAAGCTCAGCCGCGATTGGCTGAGCATAACTGTGCTCAGCCAATCGCAGCTGAGCAGCTGATGACGTGGCCGTCACTCGGGAAGATCCGCCGGCCGCCCGAAGAAGACGTCGCTGCTGAGGATCGGAGACCGTGGTCGGCACGTGACAAGTGAGTATAGCGCACCACACTTCCGGGTACACGGGTGGGGGTGGTGGGACACGGGGAAGGGGGCCATTCACAGACATAACATACATTACAAAGTTGTATAACTTTGTAATGTGTGTTATTCTGTGAATAATTTTTTAGCGCCGGACAACCCCTTTAAGGAATTAATATAGGGGTATAATTAGCATTTTAACCCTACAGGGGCTGGAGGAAAGTATTCACAACTATGCCGGAAAAAAATGAAAAATAGAAATTTTCCAATAATATATTTAAGATTAAAGTATCTCATTTTCATAATAAACATGAGAGAAAATGCACCCCAAATTTTGTAACGCAGGTCCTCCTGAGTACAATGGTAACCCATATGTGGGCGTAAACCACTGTATGGGCACACAGCAGGCCTCAGAAGGGAAGGAGCGACAATTAGCATTTCCAGTTCAGATTTTGCTGAAGAAGTTTCTGAGCGCCAGGTGCGTTTGCAGAGCCCCTGTAGTGTCAGCAGAATAGAACCCCCCAAAAGTCACCCCATTTTGGAAAGTACACCCCTCAAAGAATACATCTTAGGGTGTGGTGACCATTTTGACCCCACAGGTATTAGGGGAAAGTATTCAAAAAAAGACAGTAAAAATGAAAAAAACTAATTTTGCCAATAACATGTTTGTTTAGTTTGAAATTTCTCAATTTCACGAGGAACAGGGGAGAAAACTCACCCCAATATATGTAACGCAGGTTCTCCTGAGTAGAACTGTACCCCATACATGGGTATAAACCACTGTGTTGTCACACAGCGGCCTCGGAAGGAAGGGAGCGCCAATTAGCATTTTCAGTGCATGATTTTTCTGAAGAAGTTTCTGAGCGCCAGGTGCGTTTGCAGAGCCCCTGTAGTGTCAGCAGAATAGAAACCCCCCAAAAGTCACCCCATTTTAGAAATTATACCCCTCAAAGAATTCATCTTGGGGTGTGGTGAGCATTTTGACCCCACAGGTATTGGAGGAAAGTATTCAAAACTAGAAAGTAAAAATGAAAAAAAATAGAATTTTTCCAATAACATGTTTGTTTGGTTTGAAATTTCTCAATTTCACTAGGAACAGGGGAGAAAAAGCACCCAAAAATTTGTAACGGAGGTTTTCCTGAGTACAATGGTACCCCATATGTGGGCATAAACCACTGTATGGGCACACAGCAGGGCTCAGAAGAGAAGGAGTGTCATTTTAGTTACAGGCAATATGTGGGTGTTTACTGGTTATCTGGGGTGGTAATGGACAATCTCGGGGTGTTTACTGGCTATCTGGAGTGGCAACAGGCAATCTGGTGGGGTTATGGGCAATATGGGGTGGTTACGAGCAGTCTGTGGCAATCTGGGGTGGTTACGGTCAATCTGGGGTGGTCACAGGCAATCTGGGGTGGTTACGGGCAATCTGGGGGAGTTTACTGGCTGTATGGGGTGGTTATGGGGTGTTTACTGGCTATATGGGGTGGTTATGGGCAATCTTGGGGTGTTTACTGGCTATCTAGGGGTGGTTACTGGCTATCTGGGGTGGTGATGGGCAATCTGGGGGTGTTCACTGGCTATCTGGGGTTGCAACGGGCAATCTGGGGTGGTGACGGGCAATCTGGGCTGGTTGCGAGCAATCTGGGGTGATTGCGAGCAATCTGGGGTGGTTACAGGCAATTTGGGGTAGTTACAGGCAGTCTGTGGCAATCTGGGGTGGTTACGGGCAATCTGTGGTGGTTACGGGCTGTCTGGAATGGTTATGGGCTATCTGGGGGGAATACAGGCAATCTGGGGTGGTTACAGGTAATCTGGTGTGGTTACAAGTAATCCAGGGTGGTTAGGGGTAATCCAGGGCCCTTGAATTTGGTGACAGGCGTAAAAAAAGTGCTGACACCATTTGGAACAAGCGATCAGTGGTATATAGTATATACCGCTGATCACTTGTACTGGGACCACACCGGGTGGTCCCCGATCATTGCCCCATGCTCTCCGTCACCTCTGGTGGAGGAGAGAATGAAGCTTTGATCATTTTTTAGGAATCCATCACTGTGAACAGACTCAGACTCACATCACTGTGATCAGATGGCCGCCCTGGGAGGGGTGGGTCAGTGACCAGGTCCCTAGGGTTAATTCTGGGGACAGGGGGGACATGTTCTCATCTCCTCTCACTGTGGATTCACGGTGAGAAGAGATGAAAGCGTTCAGCTGCGCTGGCAATGTCTGTTACTGGTGGCCGCCATTATACTGGTAATAACGGCAATCGCCGGTGAGGGGACTGGCTGGGACTGACCCCACACTCTGCCCCAACCCCTCAGCTACCTCCGGTCCCTGCCTGCTGTCTTCTGAGCTCCCCTACGGCTACCTCACGACCCAACTGATGAATGCCCTGGTCAGCCGGTCACTGACTGGGGTGGGACAACCGCTGCAGTGACTGATTGGCTAAGTGGGCTAAATTCCACCCGTCTGTGATGTTTAACCTGGGGTACCCGGGGAGAAGATGACAGCTGGTGGGGTCACAGCACGGGCACTGGGGCGGTAAGCATATTGGGGGAGATTTATTAAACATGGTGTAAAGTGAAACTGGCTCAGTTGCCCCTAGCAACCAATCAGATTCCATCTTTCATTCCTCAGACTCTTTGGAAAATGAAAGGTGGAATCTGATTGGTTGCTAGGGGCAACTGAGCCAGTTTCACTTTACACCATGTTTGATAAATCTCCCCCATTGTCTTTCTTACTTCCCCCTCCCCCCTGCCCATAACAATTCCTCCGTCCCTCTTCGGGTCTTTTCCTTTAATGCAATTTTTTTAAAATTTTGTTTCTATTTACAATACTTCCCGTCTCTTACTGCTGCATTAATCTTATTGTTATAGAAATGAGTTTAGGTCGAGAAACTCTAATAAGAAAAACTAAGACATTGAGGCGGCGTTCTTGCGAGGACTTCATGTATAGTCTAAACACTATGAATCAGAATCAACTTTAGTAGATGCCGACATATTCACTGCAATCCCACATTTGCATATATAAGGCATCATATTCATTCCCAGATGGGTTGAACCATCCATTTCATTCACCATGTCATTTTAGAAGTATTCCATAAAACAGAATTACTATAAATCACTCGGCTATGCCGATAACGCGAGGCTTCAATAAGGTATTAGATAGCATCATTTTCTGGCTAATTATCATAATTACAGTCCAGTGCATGGATTTTTTTTCTTGACAAGTGTTAGCTAAAGATTTTAACAATTGCGAAAAACATGCAAATTGGTTTTAACAGCTGTTAAACTTTGAGAGATTCTATTTCTTTTTTAGAAAATAATTATGACTTCGGGAAGGGAAAACGGATTGTACGCTCTCCGAATAGGGAATCACTGTCAGGGTTATTAATGGAAATATCAGTAAACCTATCTTTTCTGTGAGAGAAACACGCAGAAAGCAAGTTACTTGCAGCATACTAAATATTGTACGCAATGTGCATATTTTTACTGTCTGTCAGATGAACGGTCTTGGATTTTATTTTTTTTTTCCTTCCCTGATCTACGGACATATATTCGATATGATGTTTTCCTTCAAAATATTGAGAATTGCATCTCATTATCTATGTATGAGTAGATATTGACAAAGAAGGATTGGGTAGAGTTAGGCTTGTATGTATGGAACATTAAAGGGGTTATTTGGGAATAGAAAAGAAAAAAAGCTGCTTTGTTTAAAAAACAGCGCCACCTCCTGTCTTCAGTTTGTGTGTGGTACTGCAATTCAGTTATTGAAGTTGTGATGTCGTACACAACCTGTTTGAAAATCTGGAAAAATGTTTATAATTGTGTAGTCTAACCTTTAGACCACTGTTAGGCTATGTTCACATAACGTAAAGAGACCGACCGCTCCGTGACCCGGCCAGGTCACGGAACGGCCGTTCTCTGCCCGGACTATCCCGGCCGGTACTTAAGCGTGCGCCCGCATCAGAAATCCCCACACAGCCGGAGCCGCCCACTTCATTGTGTGAACTGACAGGGTTTCCTACGGCTGCAATTCATTGAATTGTAGCCGCAGAAAACTGACATGTCAGTTCTTTGCGGCGCCGCACAGGATGCCAGCCAGAGCGTATACGATGTGTATACGCTCCAGCCGGGATCCCATAGAAATGTAGGCAATGTTCCATACTGCATAAAGTACGGCCGTTGTTGCCGATGGCGTCCCACAGCCGCTTCCTGGTGTGAGCTGCGGCATGAGACGTGACGTCTCAAGGCAGCTCAGCCATTCAGCGGCCAAGGCGGGACTCTGCTACTACCGCTGAATGGCTGAGCTGTCTTGAAACGTCACGGAGTACCTCTTTAAAATAGCTTTTATTTCACATAATGCATCAGTTTAGACCTAGTTTTTTTTAAAGTTACACAATCCCTTTAAGCCATAAAAAGTGCACTTAAAGGTTGTGCATATAAACCACACCTCTTTTTAAAACAAAGTCACACCCGCTCCTGCTAAGCCACACCTTTTGCCATAGAGAGAATTGACTAGAATCCAATTTCATCTTGGAACATATGATAATGAAAGGGTTTTCTAGGCTAAACTAAGACTACCCATATGTATGTGAGTGCTAACCAGGTGATGCCACCTTAAATCTGAAGTCATTGTTTTTCATTGTTATTAGCTCTGTATAAAACCTCTGCTTTGATACGGCCGGGGCTTGATGTGGGTTGGGTTACCTTGTACAGAACTACAGATGCCATGGCCCCTTTCCTCAAGACATTGGCCATATTTTCAGCTGCCTGCATTCCGCTCTATTGCATAAGGTAATATTGCTGTTAATTACTCTTCTCACACAATAGAGATTGTTTATTGTACTGCAGACTAGAGCTGTTGCCCAGCATGTAAAACATGATCCCTGTCAAATCCTGGAGCTTTGGAGAGCAGAGGAATGTGATGTCTAAACCTGTCCGCTAGGGAGGATTAAAGTGGAACCAGCCACCTCTTTTATACATTGGATATCATACAGGCGGGAGAGCCTACTCATGACAGTGCAATCCAAGCTGCTTAGCCAATCACTGGCCGAGATAGGACCTGGGCCAGTGATTGGCTGAGTGGCCTGTCAGTGCAGAGACAGGAACAGAAGGGAACAGAAAGCAGAGCTGCAGCTGCAGAGATCAAGGAAGGCCCGCGGACACCAGGAAACGTGGTAAGGTAAATAAATACTTTATTATTTTTTATTAAAGGCAAGGGCTGCATGGACATCTCTAATGATGTCCGTGCAGTCATTGCTGCCTGATAATCAGCCTGCGTAATTGCTCAGTAAATGAGCGTTTACACTTTATGATTTGGCTGTGTAATAAGGACCCTTAGGCTATTTTCACTCAAAGTAAAAATTGGAGCAAAATACGGCCATAGTGACTACTAAGAGCCCTACTACATGGAAAGATTATATCATTATATCGTTATATCATTCAAATTTATCGATATTCTTTCCATGTGTATGCAGGCAATGAACAAACAACTACTAAGAATTTGCTCGTATGTCGTTGATGGCATCTTTAAAGCTGACAATAAAATCATTGTTAATCGTTCACAAATCTTTGGGTGTATGTACACATTGTTCGTGATTACTATCACTCGTATACTAGAGTATACGAACAATCATAATTATGATCGAAACTAACGACTAGCGTTGTTCTGATGGATTTTGTATAATGTTTTTAGGTTGTACCCAAAAGTGCTAGTTTGCAATCGTTTATCGTTAATCGATGGAAATGAAAAATTGCTTCGTCTAATAGGACCCTAAGCTGGCGATCTGCAGTAATGTCACTCCAGAGCTCATCACTGTAGAGGGTGGGTTGGTAGCAGGCTCGGACTGGCCCACAGGGAAGCAGGGGAATCCCCGGCGGGCCCTACCCCTTAGTAGGCACATAAGCTAAAAGTGGGCCTCCCTATTTAGCAGCTCTAGGATAACATATAATTCCCCAGCACTGCTGTAAACGCCTGTCAGTTTTATATACTCATTTGTAACTCTCCCTCTTATACGTATACCTGCTGACAAGCTGTGAGCTAGCATCGCTGGTCACATCCACAGCTCTGTGCAAAGTCACTATAGTAATATGAAAAATTTGGTGCTGGTTACAACTGGCAGTGTCGGACTGACCCACCAGAGAACTGGAGGATCCTCCGGTGGGCCCCCAGCTTTAGAACCTGCAGTAACACTAACTGACATGTCTTTTCTCTCTGGTTCTTCATTGGTGGGCCCCCAGGATCATTTCCTCTGGTGGGCCTCAGATACCCCAGTCCGACACTGACAACTGGTGTATGTAGGATTGGGCCCTAAAATCAAATTCCCTGGTGGGCTCAAGGTACCCCAGTCCGACACTGGTTGGTAGCCTCTATTAGGTTGGTTGCCTAAATTACATATCAGTTAAAGCGAAAATAGTGCCGAGGATGAAGGTAAAAAAAATTATTTTCATTCTCAGTGTCCTGTGCACACTAACAGCAGGTTGGAGTCCTCTAGTTTCCCCTTTAAACACTAGTTTTCTAGCTAGTAGGTCTGGATAAACTATTCAGTTTTCCATGTAATTTTTAAGTTTTTTTTATTTTTTTTCCATTGTATTCGTCTTGAATATAAATAGTATAACACAGAAATAAGGTGGATGAGGAAAGAACAAGTAGCCACTGTCCACCCTCCATAAACAGCGTATTTTACTCCCGAGGCGCTACCAACTACAGCCATTACCAGCTGAATGAGATAATTTCCCCTTTCTTCTTTTTTAAACAACTTCCAGTAGGCCGACCCCTATAAAGTAGGGGGCTTAATGATTTCCAGTGATTGTATCTGATTACATCTCCCTTTTTTCCCCTGCTCTGAAAACCATGCTAATCATATCAAGAAAATTTTGTCCTAATCAAGCCAAATTTGTAAGAGCCCCCTCCCTCCCTTCGCTTCATGAATTCCTCGCCTTACAAAATAGCTTTCTGCCTTTGCCACAATGTTGAATGTACATTGTTACTTCCAGGTGGTTTCAAATGTGTTTAAGTACCGTGAGTATTTTTCCCACCCACCTCAATCTTCAGAGCTACTTAGTTTGTTAGCAATATATAGGGAATAACATTGCATCCAACGTGAAAAAAAAAATCTATATTTGACTAGAAATGAAGCCAGCGCAGCCAATTTCCTGCTAGAGCCACTCATGATTTGCTGAGTGGTTGCACAAACCTGTAGCCATTGCAATTTATCGTTCTCTTTGATTAGTCCCACTTGGGCAGAGATCCGTGCCCAGGATGAGTGGCAAATATAATTAAATAGTTTCTGATACTTTGATGCCAACGAGACAAAAATTAATTTAACTTTCTTTGGAGTTGGAATTTCGAGTAATTGTTCAATAACCGAATGCATTAATAATAATAAAAAAAAAAAAAAAACTGACAGCAATTAGACTACGTTTAGCAATTGTGCCCAGAGCTACAGTACAAATGAAAGGGCTTGGGGTTGAAAACAAGCTGTGCCCAATATATTCAGCTTGATTACAATGGCAGGTAAAAAAAAAAAAAAAAAACACTCTAATTATTGTAAAGATCTCCAACTAGGTAAAAAAAACATCTGATCATGTATTCTTCGTGTCCATTTGTAACTGTAGACCTGAATTTTATGAGAGAACCTACGGTGGCTAACATGTTGTTTAGAAAAATGTTAACATTTTTTGGTCTTGAAAACAAAAAGAAAAATTCATAGTGATTGGCGTTAATCAGAAATACAAAGTACATTGTTGTTGTTCTGTAAATGAATCTGTAGAAATTCTTATCGCAACTTTAATATATTAGAAATGAGCGCAACTCGAGTTTGGCCTTCGGCTGAAAAAGTTGAATGCCAGGTTTCGCACCATCAGCAATCAATTAAAATGTCCAAGAAGGCCCCTTTAAGAGTTTGGACTGCCACTAAGTAAATCTCATAGGATTATATACGTAATACAGTTTCCTCAATGTGTCCAATCGATATTGCTTCCCAGACTTATTTATTTACAAAAATAAGTAAACATTTATTAAAACTGGCAGGAAAGCACAGCAACATGACCATGGTAGTTATAGTATTAACTCCCTGCAATCTCCAGGAACCTATCCAACTGCAGCATGACCAAATGTATGTGACTTGGTTGACCTGTCTATTGCCAACTTGGCTAAATCAGGGAGGTGGAAAACATCCAAGTACATGGAAATAAAAAAGATTTGATTATGTTTTATGTAACTTTTTTCTGCTTTAGATTTTCAATATGCCCAAAGACAAAAGATAAGCTACTGTAGGTCCTAGGTCAGCCATTACTTGATTGATATAGAGTTATCAGAAGTTGACTTGAAGGTCAACTGCAAGGAGGATCTGGAGAAAGGGTTTATCCAGGAGTCTTCTGTTTCTCTTGGAGATGGATTTTTTTGTAAACCCTGAGCCACAAGTCATTGGAGTGACCATCGATGGCTTTTAACCTAAGCCCAACAGCCTTGATTGACAGATGTTTTTCTTTTTAGAAATAAGGAGAGATCTATTAATCAAGGCTAGTTGGGGCAGGGCGAGAGTACTGGGGATCACCCCAATGACTTGTAGCCCAGGGAGCATAACAATGATGGCAGAATCCCTTTAAAGCTTTCTACTGTCTACTATGGGCTGAAGGAAATCATAGTTAAGAACAGATATCAATTACCAATAATGTCAAGGTTATTTGATCATATGTAGCCCATAATTTCTCCAAAATAGATCTCTGCGTGTCTTAGAAACCCAAACCAGAGTAAAGAGAACCAAGATTGACGGACAGCTTACAGCACTCCTAGTGGGCACTAATAATACATAGTAATGCTTATCAGTCTCTGTAATGATCCCGTGCTTAGTCAGCAGTTTTTAAATGATGGCTTTACCAATGTTCCCTTGTCTACCTTGATAGACAACCCCGTGACCAAGCTAACCAGAAAATGTGCATTGGGGGAGGAGAAGGAGTCCACACTGCCATCAGGTATTTGCCTAGCATATCATGTAGTGAGCAGTTTTGTCGTGATTCGGGAAGCTAGACACTTGTCTATCATTATATTTTGACCGAGGGGAATATGCGCAACCAGGTTAAAATCACCTACTGAGGGCATGTGGTCTCTGTGGTCCCTATGTATTCTATGTTTATCTGCATTTAAGTGTTTTTATATGTTTTTCAGTACATCAATAAAGTATATTTGATTATTTAAAAATTTTAGTATATCTTTTGGAGTTTTGTATTGGTTTTTTTTTTTGTATTGTTTGGGTGGCTATTACCAGTAACTGTTCTTCATAGGATTTGTACCTTGATAATAACCCTATGTGCTCCTGAAAGACCTGAAGAACCCACGGGCTGGCGTTCACTCTGTGTTGCTATGAGTATTTCAGGTTTAAAATGCCTCTTTGAGGAATAATGGCCCTATTCCACGGAACGATTATCGTTCGTTTTCGGACTATATCGACCGCAACGGACGATAATCGTTCCGTGGAATAGAGTGCAACGATCAGCCGACATCGTTCATGTCGGCTGATCGTTGCAGTCGCTTGTTTTTCAACATGTTGAAAAACAAGCGACTGATATAGCAGCGATCTGCTGCCGTCGCTCCGTTGAATAGGAGCATCGGCAGCAGACGCTGCTATATCCTATGGGCTGCCCGGACGATCAGCGATCCCCCGGGCAGCCCCCCCGCAGCTCCCCGCCGCCCCGCCCGCACTCACCCGCTCGCTGCAGCCGCGTTGAATAGCGCCGGCAGCGAGCGGGGAACGAGGAGCAAACGAGCGCTAATAGCGCTCGTTTGCTCCTCTAAAACGACCCGTGGAATAGGGCCATAAGAAGTTCCTTTCCTGGGCTGGGCCATCTTCTCTGTAAGACTATTCATGGATGTTAATGAAGTTTTCATGGCCCTCAACTTGTGACAAGTTGAGGGCCATGAAAACTTCATTAACATCCATGTGGGTCTCTGAGATTTAACATAAACTAATGCCAATTTATTTAGAACATTCTCAGGTTGTTTGAGGGAATATTCATTATTGGACAGCATCTATAGTGAAACTCTTAAACACAACTTAAGTATTGCTTTTCCTATGCTCTGGTTCTCCATTATCAACCTCTCAAAAGACCATTTTTCTTAGATTTTTTTGATTGATACCTCAAGCAAAATCTCTGAACATGTAGTATGCAATGACCTACTTCGAATTTGTCCAGTTACTCAGAACTTTTCTCCCTGTCTGGTTGTGTATAAGAAACATCTTGTTAAAAGTTCAATCTTTCACTCTTGCTCCATGCTTCATTGGCCCTTTGCAACTACTAAAGGAAACCAATATATTACTCGTCATCTTACGTTTCTGTGTTTTCTCCAAATTCTCAATCAACAGATTTCCTGGAAAGAACATGACTCTTTTTACCTCTGCCATTAAAAAGGTTATCCGGCTAGGGAAACTTTATAGTTGAAAGTAAATAGAAAACAATGAAGCTATCCTTACCTTTCACTACCCCGGTGTCCTCTGAACTAGTCTCCGGTGTCCCTGGACCGCTTTATTTTTTAAAGTGGTCAGGATGCATAAAAAATTAAAAATAACACATAACCTTTTTAATATAAAATAACACATCCCCTTTGAAGGTCAAGTGTCTCCAATGCATTGCATGCTGATCAAGGCTCATACTGTCATGGCACTTGTTTTTGAGTTTCTACTATTATTCTTGAATCAAAACTCTGGTGAATCAAGATTTTGCACTGTCAATTCGATAAGTTCTACAAAGCAAATTTCTACCAATTTGTAAAGGAAATTTGCAAAAAAAAAGCGGTCGCACATGCTTTCTGG
Organism: Dendropsophus ebraccatus; assembly: GCF_027789765.1. NCBI lineage: Eukaryota > Metazoa > Chordata > Amphibia > Anura > Hylidae > Dendropsophus > Dendropsophus ebraccatus. Next base: position 62,380,281 of record NC_091466.1, read on the forward strand.
AGCGTCACTGGGCTGGAGAAAGAAATTAACCATAATCCTTAGTGCCTGTCCAATCAACTGCAGGCCCCTCTGTGATGTCAGCACCTCACCCTATATATAAGGAGGTTCAGTAACAGAGGTGGCCAGTCGGCTGTGTATGGAGGAGAGAGCAGGATGGCAGCAGGCAGTTATAGCAGAGCAGGGAGAGACTAACAGAGTGATATAGGGACAGAGAGCAGAGGAATGGTGGAAATTTGATCATTGACTGTCTGACTGACTTTTTTTTTAATTTAGATTTTCTGATTTTTGACACTTTTACAACAACATGTGTTAAAAAATTCACCCTTCTGTAATAGTCCCAATACTGTAGCTATAGTTGTGGCTGTTTTAATGAAATTCATTAAGATTTGCAAATCGCTAATTTTTTGTCAAATTCGTTAAGATTCGCAAATCAAATCTTAACCAGTTTGACAAAAATTTGCGAAGCTCTCAAAACGAATTTCCGGCTGCTTCGCTCATCTCTATTAACGACCCATGGCTCCATTCCTTAATACCCTGCTGTACAACATGCATTGAAACTGAACCATGACTATTCTGGGGACCAAAGCCTGAAGATCTTCCTGTAGTGAAATTCTCCAATCCCTGTGAGAGTTAAGGGTGAAGTCCAAATCTCAGTCTAGTTAGGGCCAAGGAATTATTTCTTAGAAAATTTACATCTCGGGTACCTTACTATAACAAAATATCTGAACTCTAATGTAAATTGCCGCATGTCACTACTTTATCCAGCTCCTGTGTGAGACATGCTGGTTGCTGCCCTTTTTCCATGAATTACTAAGCTCTACACGTATATTAAGCTAATATATAATATATATGATAATGATATAGAGTGCAGTTCAATCTTCTGTCAGCAATTACAAGTTGGGAGGAAAGTGCAAGATGTAATGTGGTGCTTTATATTTCCTTTTTGTAGAAGTGATGGAAATTCTTATGCAGAAATCTACTTAAAATTGTTTGGCTTATACAACAGCAGAGCCATAACCTGAGTGCACAATCCGTAACTGGGCTCCCAACATTCATATCTAGTGGTAAAAGTAAGAAATAGCTTACTGTGTCCAATAGTGTAGAGCATCTTGCACCCTGACTTGTATAAGGTTCAAGTTGCGCAAGGTAGGTGTGCCATGTTATGAAGATATACTGCATGGCAGCTTAATGAAGACGAATACATGGACGAAACGTTGCTGTAGTTGCTGGAGCTACTTTTTTTACATTGTGAACATCATTATGGGATTATGTGTTTCCTGCGTGCATCCGTTACCCCTACTTGGCCCATTGGGACTGTTGGCTGTTGGACTCACTTTAACTTAGAAGGTGATGGATTGCAATTTTTTTTATCAATATTCATTCAGGGCACTGGCTAGGCATCTAGACTCAAGCTCAAGAGTCAAAGTTTTGCATTTTCACAGCAAATTGAAAGTAACATTTAAGTTATTTTTGCACAAAAGTGTTGTGCGGGCATGCCGAACTGTTCAGCATAGGCAACGTTCTTCGAACTGAAGCACTTTGCATTTGATTTGAAGAAGTTGAATGTCATCCTGGGAAGTCCATAGTCTGTAGGATAGTAGGATAGGCTGTATCTGTAGTCTGTAGGATAGGCTGTATCCATGTTTTCCTGGCAGCTCTAAGGCGGCATCTAACTTCTCCAGACACCGGGAGTCAAATGCCAAACAATCGGGTTTGGAGAACATTGCCGAACCCGAACAGTTCGGCAAATACGCTCAACACTAACGCTGACAAATGCAGGATGACTATTTCTGGTGATACTAGAAGAGTTGGATCAGAAGAATATTGTTAGAGTTGTAATGAAAGTTAAAATGTCGTTCTACTGCACATTTTATTCCGGTACAATATGTGCAACACCAGACCAAAAAATAATAACTATAACTGGAATCCAATCAAATACTGGCCCAAGAGGACGCTCACAAAGTGACTGCTCAGACCAAATGTACTTTCCTTCTTCCCCAGTACCGATTCACAAATAAATAAAAATAACAAATATACTTAACAGGAGTCGCATATTCCCCAGAATGTACAGCGTTTCCTGTCGGAGAATTTTCATTGGCAGATCATTGTGTCCATTATCTGTCGTTTATGTACAGTACAGTCATCACATCGCACTCAGGGAGTTTATATCTGAACTGGATGCATTTCATTCTACAACTTTAAAGTTTGATTACGCTAACTAGCGACGTGTTATAAATGCCTATGAATGGTCTGCTCAGTGCTTGTATTTATACTCTTTCCTCCATCTCTCGTGGTCACAGCTCAGTTTTCTGACAGTGCCAACAAGTGTGAATAGCTGTACAGGAAGTAAGCAGGGATACAACTGCCAACAACTCAAAGTGTTCCGTCACAACCTCTTTACTATGAATCCAGTCTGTAAAAATGTCTTCCCAAAATAAAAATGCCAAATCTTTTATATCCGATCATTTATATGTACAGATTTCTACCCAAAATAACTGCATACTAAATATATCGTTGAACTCTATATAAAGAAATAGACGAGGATAGAAGTTTACGAGGATTAGCAAGAACCACGTGGATGCAGGCTATTGTATGTTTGGGGCTTGGACAACTCATGATTTCATCTGAATTATCACTCAAGATAAGATATGTCTACTCAAAGAAACAAAGAGTAAATCATAGATAAGGATAATCATACCATAGAGGAAGATTAGGTAACTACTATGGAGCTGTTGGGGAAACATTGCCCATTCATTGGCTATTTTCTGGCAGGAACCTGGGCAGGACTCCCCTCTCTATTAGAAATAAATTGAAAAAAGGCCAATGGGTAAAAGACTGTCCCAAACTTAGTAGAAAACGTGTTAATGGAGAAACATCATTTCAACACCACAAAGGGTGGCCCATTTTCCAATGGATCCCCATCTCTTTGTTGAATTCTTATGGCAATATTATACAGAAGCTTAGATGTTTTTCATATAATACTTCAAAAAACTTTAAGCTACTCCACTTTTCTGTTAAAATACTAGAAGTTACTACTAGTTGTTAGTAGTTGTACTTTTACCATTGACTTCTGTGGCAGATGGTAGACACAAAATGCATACGTTTTGCCATGCACTGAAGCAAAACACAGATTAACAACTAATGGCAACGGGTTAGGCCATTAGTATGAAGTAGGGGGGCCTTCAGATTCTCCAACAGATGATGTTGGGGGAGATCAGGGTTAGGCATAATGGATTTTCACTACCCCAGCCTGTTTTGGAGAGATATGCAAGGGCTGGAGCCGTCTGATTGCAGCTACCTCCTCCCCATAGACAACACAGGAAAATTTGGCCATGCTGAACCTTCAACTGTATGGGGAGCAATGGAGAACTAACTTATAATTTATCAAAGGTACATGGGCAACTTAAGTTGTAAATATTTATTTCTGTAAAATTCCAAGACTTGCAAAGTTGGAACCCATCATGTACTTTGACTTTATTGGATATGCACCCAAAATGGAAGATAATAGACTCAAAAGTAACAATAAGTACAAATATTCTTCCTCAAGAATGTATGGTTATTGTTATTTGTAGAAATATTAATTTTCAAGGGGTGGAATTCTAGTTCTCTTGGGGAGTTTTCCAGTCCTCCTGACTCCTATTCAGGTCATTAGCCAGCAATATATACTGATCACAAAACAACAGCTCTCATCATTAGTACTAAATGCACAATTTAGTTTGATGTTCCAAGTAAAGTGAAAAGACGCCTGTGTTTTTAAGGGACTAATTGACAGAGGTGTAGAAATACGGAGAAGCTAAACTCAGCGTAGAGGCAAAATGAAGGGGAAACTGGGATCCAGCGATGCTCATTGTAAAACCGTGTTTTCGTGCTACACGTGCATGCGTTAAGTAAGCAGCCTACGGGTCCTTTCCTGCATCAGAAATTCTAATTCACCACAGCTGCCTCATGAATTATTATTTTCTCAATGACATTTTGCAGGCGCCAAGCAAAAAACAAACAAACAAATGTAAATGATCAAGCTGGTTTTCGCGCTCATTATGACACAAAGATGATGTTCAGTTGGAATCCCTGGCTGAAAGTTCTCCAAGTTCTCCGAGGCCTAAAAAATAATGCAGTGTTACCTTCGATAAAAGAAGTCAAGGAAGAATTTCTTCAACTCTCCCGGGTAGAGAATGATGGAATTTCCATTCAGTCAACAAGAATTCCAAACAGGAAGTGACATTTGTCAGACACTTCCTGTTTTATCTCCTCCTACAGTCTTTAGGCTTCCCTAGGCGGCTCTGGCTCACACGACAGCCTAACAGATTCTTAATAGATGTGTGAGTTGTAAGATATTTCATCCGTTTATCAAATGTGGGTGAGGAGCAAATTTATTCTTGACGGCTCCCTAACCACCATCCATTCATTAATGTTCAATCCGATGCAGCCATTGCAGTGACAAACGGCAAATCTCCTTTTGGGAGACAACGAGACGTGTTTCCAGCTGACATAAATCTATTTCTCCTCCCTTCCACTGTGCTGTGGAAACCTGTGAGCTCAAGTGGAACTAAGAAGACGATTAGGCACTGTAACAATGCTTTGTAACATCACTGGTGTATGAGATGATGATAATAAACCATTCATAGACGTCTCTCTTCATTCATATACGATAAATTATATAGAAGGGGGAAACACTCCGCAAGCAAATCTAAAACAGGAGAGAGAATACATATTTTATAGGCTATTATAACAAAAATTCTGGAAGTTTCACCATTCCTTTTGTTTACATTTACTGAAATTCTTAGATTTATCGATCCTATGATATCATTTTCGCTATTATTTATTTGCTATCATTATTATTTTTGGCAAATCTATATTACAGGAATGCTTTAGAAGGACATTACGCATTTGATTGATATCTTATTTTAGGTGTTTATAATACATAAGCATGAAAGCATTCAATCTATAAAAGAAGACAATGTATTTATATAGTTAGTTGGAAAAGGGGTCACATAGTACATAATCACGCCCTTATGCAATGTATCAATTTAATGGCGTATAAAATCGAGTTTTCTGCAATGTTAGGCAAAACATAAGTAAAGTTTATGAATATAAAACTGTAAGAAATGAGGTCGATTGCCGCTCATGAAATGTAGTTCTATGTTAAAAGATTATTTGCTAAGTTAATCTTAGGAAATACCTAAAAAAGACATTTTGTAAGGAAAAAGGTGTCTAACATACTTAGAGCAGGTCAAGTGTTAAGTCTGGTAAATGATTGGAGTAGGATTATGTTTGTATAGTTTGTATTGCACTGTATCGACACGCTATATAGCATAATAGAGCAGAATTCATATCTGTCCATGGCACAAACTGCTTCCGTTCTATTATCCTCCGCTTTCACGACATTAACTAGTTAAATAGATATCTATAAAAGAAAAAAAATCCCTCTTTCTTCATATGCTGCACCTATCTGACAGATCATCCTCTTCACCTTTTGTCTTGCATCTTCTCACCACCTTCTTACATCTCTTGGCCCAATGGACAACTTTGTGTCCCTTTTGTTTTCACTAGACATCTCACTACTCCTCACAGTCCATTGCCATCTGTCTATGCATTGCTGTGCCGCTGAGTAGTGTAGGATTTCTAAGACAAACAAATCTGTGTGTGATTTAACTGTTCACCAATGAAATGATGAACTGCCATCTGCTGTTTTTAGATTTGAAACCTTCAAAACAACAATGGAAATATATACATTCGAAATATATTGTATGTGGGAATCCGAATATTAGACGATGCCTCCGCAGGAAGCAGTGATTTTCTATTCTATTGTGCGTGCGCGGTGCCAAAGTCACCAAAACATTCGGAAAGAGAGAAAAGGGGACATAACAATGGGAAATGCTTCTATTTTTGGGATTTGTCATCGGAATAGGTTTAGGGTGCAAGGTAAAATTTCTGATACAGGAGTGTAGACTGTAGGAGGAAGAGAAACATTTTGATGTCTTTTAACTCTTTTTAACAGACAAGCGGTGTACAGTCTATAGTTTACTATGCAAAATAGTGGTTATGAATAATAGAACATTGTATTATCGAGACTAAAGGAAATACAAAAACAAAATCCCTTTCCCCACTCTTTTCTTCTGATGGTGGGATGTTCCTGCTTACCTGGTTGTATTGTGTTTCTTTGTATCTCATTTGAAATGTACATGTATCAATTTTACCATCTAACAGTATATGACAAACCAGCAGGGGAAGGTGCCGACAGGTTTCTATTTTACTCTTCATCACAGATCTCAGCAGTGGACTACTCATGAAATCATTAAGGGAGATTGTTTTCTGCTTTTCTTACAACACTTTACACTAAAGATAACCTTTTGTCACTTTCATGCTGCCTGAACCATTAGTCATTGGGGTGGTCTCTGGTAGTTTCACCTTGGCTCACTGTCCTTGGTTATTAGATCTCTCCCTGTAGCCAAACAGGTAGAGATATATTGATGAAGGCTGGTGGGGAGGGGAAAAGCTGCTGGGAACCACCTCAATGACTTATAGCTCAGGTAGAATGAAAGTTTTGATATTTAACCTTTTAAAGGGGTTTTTAACTAATAAATGATCATATATTGATAAATAAATTATTTTACTACCTTCCTTTGGTCTTTCATTATTTCTTTCTGTAAACTATCCCCTCTGTTGTCTTCAGTATTCCACTTCCTGTCTAGTGTACACCCCTATAATAGACTTCCTGTTTCTGATGTACAATCTGGCTGGGAATACAGCCAACTTTACCACCCGCCCATAAGGTGGAATGATATAGAGTTGGCTAGATTTCCAGAAAGAGTGTACAACAAGAACAGGAAGTCTGTTACAGGATTAGGCTAGACACAAAGTATGGCAATGGAGACATCAGAGCAGACAGGTAGTAAAATAACTTTATTTACTAATTTAAGTTGATTTATAAGACAGTTGGAAACAGTCTTACAGGGGTTGTCCCTTGAAGCAAATATGTGTACCATATACATATATGTAAAAGAACACAAATATGTTGTTTTCAGTAAAGTAACCTTTTTTTCTTCCCTACGGAACTGGTTTCCTCTTCCTGGTTTCCTCTCTTAGCTTTGAACCTGCTGTTGCCGTGTGACAGTGCACACACTTTTCTAAAATCCTCTTTGCTTGCAGGCATGGTGGAGACCAACTGGAAGTACTTCCTGGAGATTTCAGATGAGCACAGCAAGCCTGACCCAATGTAGTGGGTCATAATCAAAAGCAACAGGCCACCAAAGCAAAGTAGAAATGAATGATAGCACTCACCAAATGTAGTTTCTTATTTATTCTGTGTGCTTTGACATCAATACAGGTCAAGCATGCGTCTCGGCCACCAAAGCCTTCTTCATCAGCTTTGCCATTGTGGCTGAAACACGTACTTGACCTGTATTGATTTGTAACAAACAGGATAAATAGGCAACTACGTTTGGTGAGTACCGGGATTATTTTCTGTCTCTCTGGATTTACGTGCCTTGAGCACCACAGGCCAGCAGAGTGCCGTCTTCTCTCCATATCAAAACAAAGTAGGAACATGGGGGGGTTAGTACATCTATAACAGGACATCAGAACTACTTGTACATTTAATGGTTTAATTTGTTTAATTATGCACAGTTTCGACCTGTTTTTCTTGATGGAACAGCCCAGTTTAGCAGTGGTCATGTGGCTACACAGTTCAGAGCTGTCTCAAAAAGTTCTCTTACATGTTGCTTCCCATCAGAAGAAGCAAAATCCTATTTTGTTTTTACGTTCAGGTAACTAGCATTAGGAATGCCGAGTCTGCAGAAGTGGAAGCATCCTACAGGTGGCTTTCTGCAGGTAGCTTTCCATCCCATTCACTTACAATGAAGGCTGTCATTAGGTAGGATTCCACTGCATCCTCAGGAGGAATCTTCTCTTGTATTTCACAAAATTGGTTAATACTAGTTAATAAGCATAATAATACCTGTCTTCATATAAAAAAAAAAACTATTCTTGTGCCTCGCTGTCCGTCGAGCCAAAGTAGGAACACAAAACAGACACATCGGCAGGCGCAGCCATTGTCAGGCATTGTCTGCAGAAATAAATATTTGCCTGAGATGCACGAGGCCGCCTTGTCACATATTAGCGGAAAGAATAGAAGTTTTTCCAGAGTCCGCGGGCTGATAACTTAAAAAGAGAGATTTCTTTGACAATACCAATTTCCTTTTTTCTTTTTCTTTTTTTTTTATTTATTCCGCAATGTTTTGAAGACTGGGAGCCTGCGGGACTTTTGGTCACGGATAAATGTGTAACTAAAATGCAGACAGACAACATAAATGTTGTTTTATTCTATAACAGGATGTCACTCATCTGATTCCAAGCTCCCTCCTTTTAATTGCTGAACGCTAGCAGTGCCTCCTACTCCGCTGCTTATGGAGAAGTGGCCAAGTAGGAGGCAATGATGCCTGAGATCTTGTGTGCCACTCTGCTCTGGCTGTGTGTGTTTTCTGTTTTCGGCAGCCTACCCTGCACACAATCCCTTCTAAGTGCTTGTTTGTGTGCAGGGGGAGAGGCTCTGATTTCTGGCTGTGACAAGCTTGGCTCGGCTACCTTGTACAAGCGTTTTGCAGGCTTTCAGACCCTTCTGGTGACAGCCTGCTGGGCTGATCCACAGCACTTCACATGATGGGCTGCTTGTTGTCTGATAACCTTTGTGTTGCGTTAACAGGATGCCTGTGTGTGAATGAGATGTTCCATAGATAAATGATTATCCTGTATACAAATAAATAAAATGCAAATGTGGTTTGTAACGATGGCTGGGGGCAAGATGAGCCTTCTGTTGTGTTTCTCCGTGCCCCCCTACGAGAGCGTAGGCGTTCCTGTGCCACCCTGTGTGTATGGAAGTGCTCTTTTCTTTTGCCTCTGTTCCAGGAATTAGATGGATCTGCCAACGTGGCAGTGCTGTCACCAAGCAAGGAGCTTCCTGAGGAACAGATGGTACAAGCAGGGAGAAAGGAGGTGCCAACTGCCATCCCACGGGCACTTGGCACCTGCGTTCCAATAAATGTGATCCAATCGACTTCTGCGCCAGGCTCTGTTCCATCTGAACAATAGCGCCGCCCGTCCATTGGCAGTGAAAAGGGCCACAGAACCGAAGGGAGGGAAATGGATGAGGAAGCACAATCAGTTAGTCATTCTTGGACTATAGCAAAATATTGATTTTTTTTTTTCCTCTCTATCCCCGTACCTCAGTCATTATATAGAAGCCGCGCTCATCCGCCGGATATAGAAAGATCCCCAACACTAATTACCTTATCAAAAATCGAGATTGCACCGCACAGTTTACCGAGTTCTCTCCTGCAGTTTATTCTACCACATTCGATAAAAAAAATTAAAAAAAATAAGAACTGAAGAATTTTGCATGGGAATATGAGCGGAATATTTAGAAAGAATCCTTTCAGTTAATTGTCAGCTTGGCCTTAAGCCATTACATCTTATTTCCTTGAGCTGCCAATGTGATTTTACAGAAAAGGCACAAAGGATATCCAGACAACCAGAATGTTTTTAGCCCCGCGGTAGTCTGAAAGTAAACAAACAGATAAATGTGGAACTTGGAGTTCTGGGTTACTAGTTGTTACATAGAAATGCGGGATTATTTCACAGAACCTGCTGTGGTATTTTACAGGGTTACTTTGGGGGAAAAAGTAATGGAAGGAACAGGTGTTAAAGGGTATGCTTGTTTTCTAAGAAACAGTTGGACGCTTGTCCGTAGTCTTCACCATTTGAGACTGGGAAAAAAATATTGTTCATAATCTTGGACAATTTATACTATATTTAGAAGTGATAGGGAATTACGGTCAAACAGTATTTAAAGGGGTACTCTGAGATCAGGTGAAAAAAATAAACATTCCGCAGAAGCATATAGCATTGTTTAGCTGTCTGCCCAGGTTCTGAAACAACCAAAAACCAATTTTTTGGGGGGAGTCTTAATACTGCATTTTGTGGTTGTTCTTCTTGAACTACAAGTACTACAAGTTCCCGAATGCATTGCTTTCCCTCAGCTGATCATCATAGCCCTCCTGCCTTGCGCTTCTCAGCACTCCTGCCAGTCCCTTGCCCAATCTTGTTACAGAACACTTAAATTTCCCTGCAGAATTTTGCATCAGTGATGTTGCAGCACCTGCTTCTTTCATTCCTTGTCTACTCAGGGAGATGGTGATGAAGGGGCTGGTCAGAGATGGTGTCACTCAGGGGTTGGGGCTAGAGCTCAGAGCCTCCTGTGACATCAGATGATCAGATGGTGTGTTGTCTCCAGAGAGGGAGGAGTTGGGGACAATACACATTTTGTACTCCTTCTAGTTTCCATTTCCTGTTAGTGTTGAAGCACGGAAAAGCCACTTGGCAGGACTTTAAGTGGCTGCAGAGGTTAAAGGAAGCCCTAAGGGGTCCTGGAAAGCATGGATATAGCCATAGGCAACTCCTGCAGGAAAACAAATGGCAAACTTTTAGGTTCAGAGAACGTTGCCGATCCCTAAGAGTTCGGCCTCTTTGCCCAACACCAATCATAGACTTTCGACGAATGACTATTGTCCTGTGTGGTTAATGAAATGGCCACATCTATAACGCGATAGTATGGAGCTGTACTGAAAATGGGCAAATCAAAGTAAAGCAGTTATAAGCAGCAGTTCCCATCTGTAGGGTGAAGGACTGAGCATAGTTTAATGGGATAAAGATGGGGGTCAGAATGTCCATATTCAACGGAGGTGATGGTGACAAGATTTCGATCGAATTGGGAATTACAAGAGATGGAAGATGCAGGGGTATTCCCATCATGAGAAGTTATCTCCAGAGATGGGAACAACAGAGCGTGCTCGAGTCCGATTATTCAGCATTTGATTACCAGTGGATGAAGAAGTTGGATGCAGCCATGTATCCATGTTTTCCCAGACTTCTAGGCCTGCAACCAACTTCTTCAGCCACCAGTATTTAAATGCCAAACAATCGGACTTGTGTATGCTCTAGTTGCACTCATCTCTAGTTATCTCCTAATAACAGGACAAGGATTAGCTTGCAGATCATTGGGGATCTGACTGTTGGGGCCCCCTACATGACAAGAATGGGGAGCCTAGTCTCCCGAATGGTGCAGTGGGTCGTGCCTGTACACTATCACTCTATTTATTTTCTATGTGAACTGCTTACTTTCATCTGCTGTTTTTGTTACTTCCAGAGAATGAAAGGAATAGTGGTGGTGGACACATGTGACCCGCTGCTTCATTTTGATCAGATGCTCAAATCTCAAGGGGGGCCTAGCGGTCAGACCATCCATAATCATATAGTTACCTTCTATCTACTGGAGACAGTAGGATAACTTTTCAATATAGGAACACCCCTTTAAGGTGCTCAGAGCTAGTTATACACCATATGGACCACTGTTCAAGGATAATAGGTCCATAATTGACAATGTTGAAAAGCTTCAATTCTTAGAATGCCTAGACAGTAGCGTCAAAAGAGAAGGGTTGGTCGAGTTTAGTGGTGCACCTTGTAGTAAAGCTGGCCATACACCTTCAATAACTGATGATCGGACGATCGTTTGGCCATCAGTTACATCTCCCGTCCATTTTTCAGTCTTTTTGGAATGTTTTGTGCCTTGATTTGAATAGGGTTTGTGACTTGCGCATTGAAAAATGCTCAACTCGAGTAACAAGCACTTTTTCCCCAAAAGTTTTATTATTTTTCATCAACAAATAAAATAAAAAATTCCATGGGATGAAGCCCAATTATGGAATCCTTCCAATACAATTACATACTACTAAATTAGTACCATCCAAAAAAGAGCACCACCACCCACCCATCCCGAAACGCACTTGAGCACTTTAGTGCTCGCTCAACTCTACTAGACTGCCAATGCCAAAGCTTTGGTTGTCAGGGAATTGTACTTTTACATCAGCTGCGGAGGCAAAGGTTTCCCATTCCTGGTATAAAGTTGGGGATGTTCACTTCATAGAGATTCTTATAATAATGGCTCCTTTCTAGCAGAACAGAATTATTCTATTATTCTTATCTATGAGCTATTAAGCCAGGGCTGAGCTGTAATACCAGACCCAGTCTATGATCAAGGCTGGCACCAATTCTAGAAGAAAATAATAATAATAATAATAATAATAATAATAATAATAATAATAATAATAATAATAATTATTATTATTATTATTATTATTATTATTATTATTATTATTATTATTATTATAATAATAATAATAATTATAATAATTATTATTATTTATTATTATTTCTAGATGCAAACAATATCGCTGCCATTTTGTTTTTTTTCCTGGAACCCAGTTGAGAAGTTTCAACCTTCTACATCTGGATGCATTGATCAGTGAGTAACAGAAACATAAAACAAACCCTCATCCCCTGGCAATCCCACGGTCGTCCGGTCAGCTGTCATGTGTCACCGCCGCTGCTTCAGATTAGACCCAGAACAGCCTGTAATACTAAAAGTAATAATAATGTTCCCAAAGGATTTAGTCTGATGTGTTAGGGGACAAGTTGTATTGAGTTTAGTATTTTTCGCAAACAGAAACAAAAATGCAAATACCGTGTGTGAGAAAAAAAGTCAAGACCGATCACAAAAAAGTCATGCTAAGATCACTTTGATCAGATAGATAGTAAAGGAAAAAGTTATTTATTTATTATTATTATTATTATTATTATTATTATTATTATTATTATTATTACCTTTTAGGAACAGTCAGAATTACATTGAGCATGCAGACTGGACACCTGGCTCAGCCCCACTAATCCCTGCATTTATTTCTTCTGTCCTGTCCCGATTTAGCTGTAACTAGAGACAGACTTAGCCTAACTATACGCAGTGGACAGCAGATTGCATAGAAGTGAGAACCTAGTGCCCTTAGAGCTATTTTTCTGTGGTAAGGAGTCATTTTTAGTAAACGAAATTATTTACAAATATATAAACTTGCCATTCAATGGAAGGAAGTTGCTTGAAATGAAAGTGATTATTTCCTGTATGTCCTGGAGGAAGTAGTGTATTATTATCAGTCTGACACAATGCTCTGTGCTGCCACCTTTGTCCATGCCAGGAACTGTCCAAAGCAGAAAAGATTTTTTTTTTTATAGGGGATTTGCTACTTCTCAGGACAGTTCCTGACATGGACAGAGGTGGCAGCAGAGAGCTCTGTGTCAGACTGGAAAGAATATACTACTTCCTACAGGACGTACAGCACCTGATAAGAACTGAAAGATTTACAAATAAAAATGAATATATATATATATATATATATATATATATTAAAAACTTTACTCTACACATATTTATGGGCTTAAAGGGAAACTCCAAAGGAAAAAAAAAATGGTTTAAAACTTATTGGTGTCCGAATGTTATAATTTTATATATATATATATATATATATATATATATATATATATATATATATATATATATATATATATATAATTATAACATTCTGACACCAATAAGTTTTAAACCATTTTTTTTTTCCTTTGGAGTTTCCCTTTAAGCCCATAACTATGTGTAGAGTAAAGTTTTTAATATATATGTGTTAATTCCTTCTTTAATCAGAGGGATCTGAATGTGCATCCCAGTCTCTTTTTTTCTGTTAGCCTAGGTAGCCCAAAGTTGACTCAATATATTGATTTTAAAAGCAGTCAGACACATTATATATTGCAGACACATTGCAAGACATTTTCCATTCCAGTGTAATATAAGATGGAATATGGGAGTTGCTCAGAATGAGGAATGTGTCCACCGGTGTCTTTATGTGTCACAGAGGGCACTTTAGCAGTAGTACTAGGGCCATCAATTCTTGGCAGGGACACCGTATCCCTTAGAGACAGCAGCACATAATTGAAGGCAACAGCTTTCATCATCTGTGCTTCTATTTTGAAAGATCATATGCAGCCATGTTATTGTATGATAAATGTCAGCGCTATGCACCACATTGCAAAAATAAAATCATCTCATACAAAAGAGAGTTTTTGCCTTCGCTTTAGGTGCGCCTGCAATTATCGCTGACATTTATTTGTTATACAGAAGTGATTTTTCAAACATATGCAGATTGTGATGTCTGCCGTGAATCATTCTTTAGTATATTACAAAGTATAGCAGGCACTGATATCACATAGGCAGTCACGACCGTATTTCTAGCTTAGGTTGCCCATAGCATGAGGGCTTACAGGGTTCCTGTCTTTTCAAGTGACTTTTCAGGATACGTGGTCCTGTGTATGGTCATGAGGGTTAGCACCATATCTGGTTATTAAAGGGGTACTCCGGTTGAGGGTTATTTTTATTGTACAGGCAGGGAGGGGGTGGATATAGAAGCCGCCGGTCACTTACCTCCCCGGGTTCCAGTACCAGGTCCCGGATCGTGCCGTCCCGTTCTCCCATCCAGCCTCCGCTTCCTGGTCTGAGCTGCGTCTTAAGGCAGCTCAGCCATTTAGTGGCCGATGCGGGACTCTGTTACAACCGCTGAGTGGCTGAGCTGCCTTGAGATGTCACGTCTCAAGCCGCAGCTCAGACCAGGAAGCGGCAGCGGAACAGGAGAAAGGGGCGCCACGATCCAGGACCCGGCGCTGGAACCGGGGAGGTAACTGACCGGCGGCTTCTATATCCACCCCCTCCCGGCCGTACACTGAAAATGACCTCAGCCCAGAGTACCCCTTTAATTATCTTGTATATGCCATTTTTTAGCAGATTTTGCTTTGGTGTCTGTTAGAATGAGTGTATTCCCAGGCACTCCCCCTCCCATCTCCCTCCTCCTGCCTCCATTGACTTGTATTGCTTGTGATCTTGTCTCTGAGCTTGTACAAGCCATAACCAGTAAAAAATAAAAATAAAGGGAGGCCTACGGCGAATAAATGTCATAATTTTCTCTTTCTTGTGTGACAAATATCACCACACATTAACTCAATAACACCGCCATAATAAAATTGAATATCACCAAACAGTAAAGGAATATTACAACACACTCGCTAGATAAAATGACCATACAGTGATTGAATAATCATAGTGACATATACAGAGCAGAGATTTGTAATTTCCTTCTATTTAAAAAATCTTCAGTCATCCAGTACTTATCAGCTACTGTATGTCCTGCAGGAAGTGGTGCATACTTTCCAGTCTGACACACTGCTCTCTGCTGCCACCTCTGTCTGTGATAGGAACTGTAGAGAGCAGTAGCAAATCCCCATAGAAAACCTTTCCTGCTCCAGACTAAAAAGAATACACCACTTCCTGCAGGACTCGGGGGACTAGGTTCCCCGATTCATTTTATTCAATGACATATTAAATCCACTTTTTTTCTTATTAGGGTACAACATTGTATAGGCCTAAGCAGTCTCCAGCATACTCACAGAATAGAACTAGTCAGGGAATGACTTTAATTCCCAGCTAGCTCAGTCGTCTCAGCCATTCTCCTCCGACAAAGTCCTCTCCTCCCCAGATGGAGGTGTTGGGGGAGATTTATCAAACATGGTGCACTGGCTCAGTTGCCCCTAGCAACCAATCAGATTCCACCTTTCATTCCTCACAGACTCTTTGGAAAATGAGAGGTGGAATCTGATTGGTTGCTAGGGGCAACTGAGTCAGTTTCACTTTACACCATGTTTGATAAATCTCCCCCGTGGTCTTTTACACCTCATAGCAGAGAATCTGAACACATCTTTTCACTGTGAGAGGCTGTAGTGGTTTCCTAAGCGTCCTTCCACCCAGTAGAGAGGTTGGACCAGTGTCAGATCCTTCTCTAACTATGGAAGATTCCTAGCTGTGCGTGAACTGTTGACTTCTCACACCCATACCTGGTATCAGTGGCTTTGCCATAGGGCTGGGCATCAAGAGAGCCCACAGGCCCCTGGCCCTTTAACTGTGTTCTTGATGAACAGTTAAATGCTGCTGTACTGACAGATCAAGAAGCCATTTGCTTCCTGCCTTGCCAGTCCCTCTTGTGGCCGGAGGCAGCATTGCAACTTCATCCACTAGAGCCCCCGCCCCCCCCCCATACACATACTCACTTGGTCTTAGAGTCCCCCATTGTTTGGACTGCGCCAGACCAGGTGAGTATGAGAAGGGAGGGACTGTACAGGATTCCTGAGGTCCCTTTCAGTTTTTTGCTATGGGGCAAATCCTAGCTGCGCCCCAGCCTGGTATATCACTAGAGATGAGCGAGCATGCTCGTCCAAGCTTGGTACTCGTTCGAGTAATCGTGTACTCGATAGTGCTCATTACTCGGATGAGTATCTCGCGATCCTCGAAACAATGGCATCTTCCTCTTCCTGCATGTTTAGCGTCTTTTTTTTTTTTAGCCAATCATCATGCAGGAGAGTCTTTGGCAGCTCGTAGCATCACGTGGGAACCCTACATGTAGATATCAGCGATATAATATAACACTTACAGCAGTATAAACAGTATGAAAAGTTGTAAAACACCACAAAATAGTGTAAGCACGTAAAGAGGTTTACCAATGCCCAGGCACATCCCAGACAACGACCACATAACCTACAGAGGACATTGCATTTGTGCTGAGTAAGAAACACTATGGCGGGATCTATGAGGTCTATCTGACAGTTTTTTAGGGTTTAACCTAATTTATGCCAGAAACTGGTGTGAGTTTGTATGTATGAGATCTCCTAATAAATTGCCCCTTATTGAACACCAATGTTACCGCCATATTAACACTTAACTAAACTGGTTATACCGCGGTCAGATATTAAACACTCTGTCCAGAGAGTAACATCACGTTGTAGACTGGTAAACTGAAGCCAGTACTGATCAGACGCAGTCACGGGCAGAATAAATTCTAGTCAGTGACTCACAGATGACGTCTTCTTTCATGGGAGTTGTCGTCTCCATCTAGCTCAGACCTCCATGACAACATCTTCCAGCTGGGACTCGCCTCTAATGAGTTTACCACATAGACCGCTTCAGCTAAACAGTCTCAAGTACAGAATGACACATTTTACTTATTGCACTATAGGAGAAAGATGTGTGCTGCTGATGCATTTGGCTCACAGAGGATTGTGGGGATCAGTGGTCTACAACC
The DNA here is from genome assembly GCF_027789765.1 of Dendropsophus ebraccatus. Classification (NCBI taxonomy): domain Eukaryota; kingdom Metazoa; phylum Chordata; class Amphibia; order Anura; family Hylidae; genus Dendropsophus; species Dendropsophus ebraccatus. Next base: position 62,397,335 of record NC_091466.1, read on the forward strand.
TATGGCTTTTCATCTGACAGTGCATGCTGGGAGTTAAACTCTTACTTTGCCTTAAAGGGGTACTCCACTTAAGAAAAATGTAACCCTGTTCAACTCCCACCTATAATCTGACTTTATGTGTAATAGGTTTTTATTACATGAATTGGACCCCTTGTCTGCAGCATGTGCTGACTCACACCCTGAAGCTGCAGAAAATCCTCCCTTCCTGGTACACTCTGTCTCCACTCCTCTGTCCTCCCCTTCCATCTGAGACCAGAGTCACATGTCTCTTCTGTTGCCAGCAAGCTGTAACACCTCATCTCTAACCCCACCCACCACTGAAATCACACCAATCAGTGAGCTTCTGGCCAAGGAGTGGGAAAACAACAGAACAGTGACAGCCTCCTTAGCAGTATAGGGGGAAGAAAACACAGTTGTTTAATTTCTCTTTCTAATCTATCTAGAAGTAGCAGAGGCTCTGAGGTGCAATGTATGCTGGGAAAAGTAGTTTCCTTGCCGGGGCCATTTTAGAATGGCAGCAGCTAGAAGGGCGGGAGATTGCTTGGGTGTGGGTGAAAGGGGGCAGGGGAAACAAGGATAGGTGAGTATGGTAAATTAGCAACTATTTATTGGTCTGGATTCATCAATTAGTGCAGAGAGATTATCACTGAAATTTTCCCATTTCTCTATGCCAATTTCCCATTGACTTCACAAAAAGAAGCTAATGAATGTTAGTGCAGAACGATTATCGTGTTTCATACTCTCTTTAAATTTGTTGTTCTTCGCGATAATGGAGTAAATATGGCATGTACCTTGGAATTGGAGCATCTCTACACACGAAGCACTTTAGTAGACCACTGCTCAGTTTGTTCTTGACATGTCTTTTAGTTGGATAATTCCTGGAAAATACTGCAGCACCTCAAGGAAAAGAAAAATATAATGGTGTGACGACTATTTTTAGATGTCGGAATGTACAGAAATATTATGGCTTAGCATGCCTCCCAAGATCAGAACCCTTATGTGTTATTGAAGGTACTTATTATGGTGCATTTTTTTTTCCTTAAAGTTTTACTAGAAATTTTTACTTTTGTTTTTACGGCCTCTCCGCTTGTTGTTTGAGCTCTATTTCTACATTCGTCTTTGCAAATTACCTTTTGGGTGACCTCCTTTTTTCCCCAGCATGAATGAGCTGTCCTCCAAGGTTTCTCTCTACCTCTGCCCGCTCTTTCAGCTGATGTGTAACTTATACCAAAATTTTGGTGCATGGAAATGGAATACATCCAATCAACTGATTCACTAAAATGGATATGGTATCTCTCACAATGCACTATGGTCATCTTCAGTTGTAGCACCTCTGTGACACTAGATATATATCCAGCTTTGACTCATTAAGGGTTGTCACCTTCTTTTTAGCCCCTATTCATTGACACCTTGCGTGTTTTCAGGCAAAGTAGTTTTGTCTGTCTTTTGATCTTCACACCTAGCACTCGTGATCATACATCATTTAATACCATTGCCTTTCATGGTTGCATTTTTAATGGTCTGCAAGGACAAGTGACAAGTTTGCATTGATAAGTTTATATAAAAGAGCAGACAATCTAACCATGCTCCTTCCATCCGTTAGATTTGACTATCAATTGTGGCCATATAGGTGATGGAGTGGGTAGGTATGCCACTAAATTGAGAAAATCAAGCAGCTAGGTATAAAAAAAAAAGATAATTCTCTATTTCACGTTAGATCTAAAATGTGGAATAGGACTTGGTTGTTAGAGTTGGGGAAAAAATGAACAGCTCCCCCTCTATCGGCCGATTATCGCTCCGTGTAATAGAGAGAATGATTAGCCGATGAAACAATCTTTTCTTTAGGTCCAGACCTAAAATCATCGGGCGTGCATCACTATGTGTAATAGCGATGCACGGCCAATGGCTGATGATCGTAGCATAAAATAATAAATTTTTTTATTTATTTACCTTCAGTGACCCAGTGTCCTCAGGTCTTCCCTGGTCTCTGCAGCTCTGGCCGAGACAAGATTGCGGCTAGTGATTGGCTAAGCAGCCTGTCAGAGCAGAGACTGGAACAGAAGGCAGAGCACCGGGGAAGGGCTGCACGGACATCAGTAACGATGTCCGTGCAGCCCTTGCTGCCCCATAGTCGTGTGGAGAGTTATAAAGTTTTATCCAGCCAGGTGTTCTAACACTGTAAAATTGATTATAAATGGACTGGGGCACACAATTAAAAAAAATAAAAATAAAAAAAAATCCTAAACCATACTTACCCATCATGATCCCCCTCAGGGAACAGGGAAGAAATGCTCCTGGGACCCCATTTCTTCCCTGTTCCCTGATTATTTTGGTCATAGTATACTTATCCTTGGTTGTATTATTATGCACAGTGTTTTGTGTTATTGTTTGTACTTTCTATATTGGTAGTATTTATTTTTGCACTTGTGCTTATTGATATATTATGTGCTTGGTTATAGGATAACTCTATATACACTTTATTAGACCAGGGTATACTGTACATTATCTTTGTACAGAGGTGCCAGTTTTGGACAATACCCCACCTGGTATCTCCACGGTCATAATATTTTTAAGTGTTTTTAACTTTGGGACTATTTGTGTGTGGTATTGTACCTGCTGTAATAAAGTACTTTTATTTTTATCGATTTTTTGGTGTGCTATTTTGCCCTTGTGGCATATTTTTTTGGGTGGCTTTAGGTGAGGAAGATCAAAGTCTGCTCACCTGCGTTGGTCGTATATAAGTTTATAGTCAGATGTTAATGATCTGGGAAACTGCCAACACCAGCCTAAGGGGCCTATTCCATGGAGCGATAATCAGCCGAATCGGCCCGATTAGGCCAATTATCGATCCGTGGAATAGAGAGAACGATCAGTCGATGATCGTGTCATCGGCTGATCGTTCTTTTAGGTTCAAACCTAAAATCAATGATTTGAAAATATCATACTTTACCTCACCAGGCTGCAGGTCTTCCCCTTTTCCCGATCCCGCGCCGCAGCAGCTTCGGAGCGGCCTGTCTAAGCTGACAGACCGCTCAGCCAATCACTGGCTGGGACCGTCGCGGCCAGTGATTGGCTGAGCGGTTTGTCAGTTCAGACAGGCCGCTCCGAAGCTGCTGAGGCGCGGGACCAGGGTAAGGAGAAGACTTGCAGCCTGGTGAGGTAAAGTATGAAACAAGGGCTGCAAGGACATCGGTAACGATGTCCCTGCAGCCCTCGCTAAACGATTGTGGGGCTGTGGAATAGGCCCAGTAAATGAGCGCCGATCTAGCAGATTGGCGCTCGTTTACCTCGTTCATTGGGCCTTGGTTTGCCCGTGGAATAGGATTCTAAGGTCGGGCACCAGATTGAGAAGAGATGAGTACCATCTCGCCCCTGAGGAAGAAGGTAGTCTACCTTTGAAATGCGTCATCTGCAACTAAAATTATTCTACTTTGTTCTACTCCCGATATTTCATCAGATGGTGTTAGCCCGCTCCTTACCAGACCTAAAACACCTCTTTTTCATCCTACCTGGTATTCAAAGTATGACGATTGTATAGTAATATAATAGTCTTTATTATTCAAGTGTCCTAAAGAACTTTAGAAAACTCTACAACCCTATAGGTTATAGAGGATGTATAGCCCCGCATCAGGACATGGGAAAAGCAAAACAACACAATTTTAATTTGGATCCCAGACTGTTCCCTCTGCGTAAATAATCCACATTTCGCACATTATCAATTAGCATTGGAGAGCCCTGGGATCTGCACCTTTGTGTACTCAGAATTGTAAATTGCTAATCCAGGTACGGCAGTAATTGGAGCCTGGCGTGGTGTGAAATGCTGGTGTCATCACTTCAGTCTCCCTCTACCTGTAAATCTGAGTTGGGATCGCACATCTCCTGACTGAAGTGACAGGCCTGACAAATCAATCCTCACGGGCTCCGTCTTCACACCAAGCGAGTGTTGCAATATACGTCAATTAATATTGCTTCTTTATTTTCAGCATGGCGACAGCCCTGGCACAATAACAGAACGACTGTCACAGTGGAAACCGCAGGAAGGGACAAAGAAATGCATTGGTTCTCGGATAAAGAGTCCCTGGAGAATTTTGCCGAGGTTGTGGTTTTCAGACGAGGCAGCACCAAGGGGAGGCAGAGAACGAGTCAAGCAAAATCTCGGCTGCTTCACATCACATAGAACTAAAAAGATAAAATCATAAGGATGAGACTATGAGTCTGTCACGCCCTGCACAATTTTTCTGTATGGGATTTGACGTGGATTTTAACCCTTTTAGCTCAGTGCAGGGATGGGAAACCTTCCGCTCTCCAGCTGTTTAAAAACGACAATTCCCATCATTTAAGCTTTGGCTGTTCAGGCATAATGGGAATTGTAGTTTTCCAACAGCTTAAAGGCTGAAGGTTTCCCATCCCTGACTTTAAAGTGGTTGGCCACTTTATAGTAAAATAGTTCAGTTTACAGTATTAGGCCATGTTCACACAATGTAAGTTTAGTTTTGCAACAACGGCTGTGGTTAATACTAAACTTAAATTTCACTGCAGTCAGAGGGAATCCCGGTTGGAGTGTATAAACATAGTGTACGATCCGGCCGGGATCCCTAGTGGGCGTACAAAAAACTGACATGTCAGTTTTGTGCGCCCACTATTCATTGAATAACAGCCGCACATCCCTGACAGGTCACACAATGGAGAGTGCAGCTCCAGCCCCACTCTTCATTGTGTTCAATGGTGAAGATCATTTGGCTGGTGCTGAAGTACTGGCCGGGATGATCTTCTCTGACACTGGCCTTTCTGTGACATGGCCGAGTCACAGAACGGCCGGTGTCTCACGCCATGTGAACATGGCCTTAGTAAGTGTACTCACATGACTTACTGGCAGCAGCTCCCTGTGTACCTCATAGGGATAAAATAAGACTCCCCTCCTCCAGCCTATGCTGCCCTGCTTTGTGGTGAGTCTGTTCATAAGATGGCTGACATGGAAAAGCATGTGACCATGCCGCGCCTTCAGCATCCTCCATAGTGGCATGGTCACATGATCCTCCATGTCAGCCATCTTATGCAAAGACTCACCACAGAGAGGGGCAGCACAGCCTGGACAAGGGGAGCCTGATTTTAGCTCTATGAGGTACACAGGGAGCTGCTGTCAGTATATACAGTGAGGACACTTACTAATACTGTACACTGCGCAATTTTAATATAAAGTGGCCAGCCCCTTTAACAGGACCAAAATCTGTGTTGAATCCCATACAAAGTCCAGAACGCGAGAGGTGCGTTGATATGGCTGCCGATTGGTGGCAACAATTGTGACATCAACAGTAGATTTATGGCAGGAAAATCCGCCCTACGTGGATTTAATGCTAATTTTCGACTTTTATTGTAGATGAAAATTCGATTTCTGATATTATTTAATACATTTTAAATAAATCACGGGTTTATTGGCTGCAGAGAAATAAATGGAAATACTAGATAAAAACTTTGTGGTACATAGAAGAGAATTTTCCTTTACAGATAAAGATGGCGGTAAGATCTCTCTTGTGGAAGCAGTTTCTCTGTATCTAGATAAGTAAACCCACTGGGGGATCCCAATATTCTCCTGTGGGCCAGTCTAAGCTTCAAGTGATTCTTTATATAGTCTACATTGCACATCTCCCACCTTCTTTCAAGTGAATGGATGCTAAGATGAATGCAACTGGAGCGTGCTCGAGTCTGATCATTTGGCATCGGAATAGATAATGACTGGAGCAGTCATTCTCTTTCAAATCCATTCCTGGCTTTGGCTTCAAATCTTTGGCAGATAATCTGTCAGAAAATATTTCTGTGTAAATGGACCCTAACCTTAATCCTCTGGGCCATTTCCATGCAGTTTTAATGTAGTGCTTGGTATGGTAAGGCCTTTAGGAGTACTGCCCTGCCCCCACTTCATTGATAATTAGTAGGGGTGGACCGACCAAGGGTGGATTGGCACTCTGGGGGTGGGGCAGTGCTCCAAAAGACCTTACTGTGCAGAGCACTTCATTAAGACCGCATGGGAGTGGCACCGAGGATGAAGGTAAGAGACATATCTTTATCCTCAGCGTCTTTCTGCACCAAAGGGAACTATCAGCAGGTTACATTTGTCTAACCTGCTAATAGTTCCACTTTAAGAGAATATTTCCATCTCAACTAACATAGTTATACTTGTAGGACTCGTCAAGTTACATCATTTTGCAAATACATTAATTTGGCAAACTTGTCTCCTTCTCCTGATATGCTGATCTTTCCCTCCCATTGTTGACAGCTCAAATTCTAGATTACAAACAACCACTCTGCTCTAAAAGCAGTGGTCTGGCTGGTGTATATATAGCTATAATGTAGAGGTACAGAGATATAGTGTATTTATATTGTGTAATATATATAAATATATATATACTATAGCCATATATACACACTAGCCAGACCAAAGCTTTTAAAGTGGTGCTAAATGATTGTATTTACAAGTATTACTATATTAGTTGAAATGGGAATACCACTTTAAAAGTCCAACACAACCAGAGAATTGTGAAGCCATCTAGAAAACGATCGGGTAAGGTCGAGTCGGGTAAGGGTACCTTTATTTTTTTGTGTTTTTGTACTTATTACATAGATGTATTATACTTGTGAACACATGGGGGGAAATTTTTCAAACATGGTGTAAAGTGAAACTGGCTCAGTTGCCCCTAGCAACCAATCAGATTCCACCTTTCATTCCTCACAGACTCTTTGGAAAATGAAAGGTGGAATCTGATTGGTTGCTAGGGGCAACTGAGCCAGTTTCACTTTACATCATGTTTGGTAAATCTCCCCCCATAGTTGTAAGTATAAGCTTTGTGCTGTTCCAGGTGAAGCTTACACAGTATCATTGTTGTTAAATGGTGGCAACTTTACACTGAGTGGTACCTAAAAAGACTGACGAAAACAGGTGTGAACTACTTTACATTACACATTATCTAAACAATCTGTGATTCTTCAGCCTTCATTACCTGACGTTGGACTTTCAAGGAAAGAATCCCTATGGAAAAAAAGCAATGCGTTCTCTTTGTCACAGAGCAATATTGTATGGATGACTGAGTAACATGTATGAAACCAGGCTTGGAGAATTTGTATACAGGTATATGTATTGCTGCGCTATTTACAATCTGTATTTGTTATGACTAGATGTTACTTTAAAGCTTAAAGGGGTATACCCATCTGGGACCTATTGGCATATCCATAGTTATACGCCATTTGCAAAGCTCCCTTTAAAGTCAATGGGATTTACACAAATTCTGTAATATGCCATATCCAGCTATTTTTCCCACGACCATCTTCAGCAGTCGCTGGAGGTGGTCGGGAAAAATTAGCTGGTTCAGGCTTAATGGGGCCAAGGAGCCCTTGATCTGAAGATCTCCAGACATGCCATAAGTGTATCAGATGGGTCAAAAGGTAGAAGACGCTACACAGTGTATGACAGCGTCCATTCTGTGACACGGCCGTCTCCCAGAGCCGCTGCTGTCAGTGAAGTTCCCGCTGGCTGATACTTGATTTGGAATGCGGGTGCATTCGGCTGCGCCTGCATTCCAAATCACCATAGCAGACAATGTAAAGTGCAGCCGGCGCCACACTTTACATTGTCTGCACAGTCAGTTTTGTGCGGCCACTATTCAATGAATAGCGTCCACACAAAACTGACATGTCAGTTTTCTATGTGACCGCATGGAATCCCGTCCAGAGTGTATACAGAGTAGATAAACTCTGGCCGGGATTTCATAGGACACAATGTAATTTTATTTTTCAATAAATAGTGTCCTTTGTTGCAATGGCCGTTATTTATTGAAAATTTACACTGTGTGAACTTTGTGTATCTATGTTTTCCAGGGCTCCCTTGGGCAGCATCCAACTTCTCCAGCCGCTGGAAGTCAAGTGCTGAGCGTTCAAGTTTGGACGAATGTTGCAAAACCTGAACAATTAGCAAGTTCACTCATCGGTATTGATGTGTCTTTCCCCATACATCATGTAGAGAAATCAAAAACTAGTGTTGTCGCGTCACTAGCACTCCCAACCACCTAGACTATTATTTCTTCTTCTCACATACCAAAAGACCATAAAACAGTGCATAAAAATAACTGGGTTTTCAGAAGCAAAATGGAGTAAACTGTGATCAAAAATCCAAACCCTGCAAAAAACGAACCTTCACACATGTCCCTCAATAGTTAATAAGTGTTTTTCTCACAAAAAAAAAATATTATAAGGTTAGGCTGACAGATCTAGATCTTGCAAAAACTGTCTGTGGTACCAAAAGGTTAAAAAGAATCTGTCTCCAAGGGCTCCATCACACATGGTTCTTTATAGTACCTGTATTTCTTTCTATTACATGAATTTCTTGTGTTTTAGTGACATTTTTTATTTAGTATTATTGGTGCATTTTTGTTTTTTAAAATCCCATTGAAAAAATCACAAAAAAAAAAAAATGTCATTGCGCCCAAAAGTTCCTCCAACTAAAAGGCCTTTGTATGGGGTATTTTCATATTTCACAATAAACTTTAATGTAACATCTGGCCTGGAGAAATTGAACAAGAAGCTGTTAAGACACCTTGAAAAAAAAAAGCTACAGAAAAAGTGGGGGTTGTCACAAAAAAAAATTATGTGCGTGAAGCCAGTCTAAAATTGGTTTCTGTGTTTTAACACCAATCACTTTGGCACAATATATTATTACATGTCATGCTTAACAGGTCGATTATTTTGTTTATAGACTTAAAGGGGTAGTCCAGGGGAAATATTTTTTATTTCAAATGAACTGGTGTCAGAAAGTGCCAGAGATTTGTAATTTACTTTTATTAAAAAATCGCCAGCCTTCCAGTACTTATCAGCTGCTGTATGTTCTACAGGAAGTGGTGTAGTCTTTCAAGCCTGACACATGGCTTGGATGTTGGGATGGCCTGACACAGATGGGATGTTGTATGATAGTTTGGTTGGGTAGCCTGGAAGATCCATAAAGCAGAGGAAACCAGCCTACAACTGCATCGTGATGTACTGATATCCTGATGGAGACTTTTCAGCGTGCCATAATAGGTCTGTAGTAGTTAAAGGGGTACTCCGGCCAAATAATAAAAAAAAAACCAGGAAGGACAGGGAGTGGCGGGAACATAATAATAAAGTGAGACCCATTCTGGTGCCACTGCCACCCCACCAGTCAGTGACTGCAAAGTTGTCCCGCTTCAGTCATTGTTTGAGTGGGCATCTCTGAGCTGAGCCGTCATGTCATAGCAAGAGATACAGGAGACTGTCGGGTGACTGTGACCATTGACGCTGTGGCTGAGCCGAGCTGCGCCTGAATGCTCTGCATTTGAATACCTGAAGAAGCTGAATGCAGTCCTAGGGAGTCCAGGAAAACATGAATACAGCCTATGGTCTTAGGGCTGCATCCAACTTTTTCAGCCACTGGTAAACAAATGCAAAATGTTCAGGTTCAAATGAACCCTAGAGTGCTCAAGGTTTTCATGCCTCTAATACTTACCCATCCTGGTTCAACCGCAGTACCAGTGCTTATGGTGACCCGCCAGACTCCTGTATCCTGTGACATCACGGCCCTGCTCAGAAACGCCCGCTCAAACAATGACTGAGGCAGGACACCTTTGCAATTACTGACTGGCAGAGCAGGTACAACACAAGACCTGCAGGGGCACCGGGATGGGTAAGTATCACTTATAACATTATTATGTACCCACCACCCTCTGTGCTCCCTGTTTTTATGTTTTGTTTTGTTTTTTTTTTTTTTACCTTTTTACAGGATTAGGAAAATGCAGAAACGTTCTTTGAAAAACAACGCCAGATTTGTGCACAGGTTGTCATGTATACAGCAAATAGGGCTAAGCTACAAACCCATGGGCAGATGTGATCCTGTTTTGAAAAAGCATCCATATTTTCCTCCTTTTTAAACCCCTATCATAAGGGTCCCTGTATGCCGACGGAATAAAGAACGAAATTAATCTAACTCGTTCTATTTATCCACCATGTAATAGTAAGTAGGAGATCTGCGCTCCTCCGGGGAATGCTGGCGTATTGCTATTGTGGTTATAATGAAAACCAACACTTAAACATAAAATAAAGCGACGCTATAAATCAGACGGATGTCTTTATTGTTTATAGCTCCATGAGATACTAGGGAGAGGATTAGTTCTCTAGAACAAGAACACTGACAAGTACGGTGACAACTGCAAACCACCTTATAAATAAAAACACCATGTAAACAGTATGCTTCCCCAGAACAATGCTGGTGAGGCTGAGCACACTAGCCTCATGTATACGTCTACTTGAAGGTACATTCTGGTTTTATTGTTTGTTTGTTTGTTGTAATTAAAAAGGTGCCATCAACAGAAATGAAAGCAAACTAACAGCCGATAGAGACGCTTCTCTCCCAGCGCTGCGATTTAACTCTCACTCCACTATCTCCTTTTTCTCACACTTTTCCTGATGCTAAGTTTACATCACTGTCCTACATGTTTCCTGTCAGATTTCATCAGGCAATTGACGAAGCTCGAGAAAAAACTCGATGTTTCCTCCATTGTAACAGGGTGTTCAGTTATCATACATTGGGTGATGCTGGCCAGACGTGCTGCGGGTACCATGATTCTCCTATTGTTATCGATCACAGCACTATCCAATGCCCCCCTACCCAATCTAGCAGGGGTGAGTGGGTTTTGTGGCTGTTAATATAATAAAAATGAAGATATATAAGGTTGCAGTATCTGTATATGGTCCTAATCTGGTGGTACGTTCACACAAATATGGTGTGTTGAAATATATTATTATTATTATTATTATTATTATTATTATTATCATTCTTATTCACTGTCCACAGGATAGGGGAATAAATATATGATGACTGCCGATTCAGCTATAGGGACCGCAAGCGATCCAATTCGTGTCAGCTGTCAATGCTGCGACACCTATTGTTTAGGGGGAAGCCAGAGGTAGCCAAGAAGAGCACTCGTTCTCAGGATTACTTGAGTCCCATTGGTTGGACCCCCGACAATCGTAACCGTCTTGGGGATAGGAAACAAATGTGGTGAGACATTGCATTTTAAAGTGTTAGGCTGGGTTCACACTAACGTTTTGGCAATCCGTTTTGCTTTTTTTTTCGATCAGTTTTTTTTTTTTTTGCAAAAAACTAATGAAAAAAACGGATGTATTTGCGTGCATCCGTTTTTCCATTGACTGCAATTATTAAAAAAAACAAAAAACGGCTCAAAACAGATCCAAAAGCATAGTCAACCTCATTTTTGTGTCCGTTAAAAAAAGGGATCCGCTTTGATCCACTTTTTTTTTATAATGGAAGTCAAATTTTTTAAGGGGGAAAAAAAAAACGTATGAAAACATACAGATTGCAGATTGCAAAAACGTAGTGTGAACTCAGCCTTAAGCAGATCCACCAAGAGACTCTGTCAGTAGGGTTATGCCGTCCTATCTCAGGGTAGCATAAGCTAGTGACAGATAAGCTGAACAGAATGATGTATCACTTACATTGTCCTCTGCAGCTGATCCAGAGAGATCCTCCTGAATAACATGGACAATAACTAGTCCTCTCTATGATGTGCATGAGCCCAGTAGTCCTGGATATTCATGAAAAGTCCACCCACCAGCTGCAGATTGGCAGTTATCTGACCATGCTGTGTATAGGCAGTCACCTGTCAATCAGCAGGTGGGTGGCAGGGGGAGGGGTGTGACAAGGATCACATTCTCCTGCATTTAAGAAGAACGGCTGAACAGAATGATGTAAGTAATACACCCATCGGTTCAAAATTTCTCACACTAGTAGTAGTTTACGCAGGCCTAATTTAAGGCAGCCTATATTTAATGATAGATTCCCTTTAATATAAGCACTTGGATAGGTCGTAGTACAAGTGTTAAAGGGAGCCATAGACCCCCCTTTATCTGACAGAGGCCAAGGATGTCACGTGGCTTTCTATTCAGGATGCATGTATTGGGGTTTACTGGATGGACTAGTGCAGACCCTCACGGTGGATCCCATAAAAACAAATACTAGTACATTATAATTTTTTTTTTTTTTTGCCATGAGACCCTATGTATGATTTTTTTTATAGTAGTTATATATGTTTACATCAAGCATATATCATAGTAAACATATATCAGGCATCTATATCAGAGGCACCCCATGTTTACTGCCGACACAGTATGACACTAGCATAACTCAGAGATATGTGCTTAGACTGATAGGCTAGGTTCACACTATGTAAAAATGACGTCCGCCTACCATTATAACAGCCATCAATGTGCAAATAGAGTTCTTAATTTAAAAAATAACGGACATTTGCATAATGTTGCCCGTTATTATGACGGCCATAATTTTTACATAGTGTGAACCCAGCCATGATTACAAACTGGTACATACATACAGATCATTTGAAGCTCACTACCATTTGCCTGAGGGTCCCCATACACCTTATACTCTTGTTGGCCGTACCCGCCATATAGGGTGTATGGGGCTCTCCTGACCGCCAACCAACAAATGAAATCGGTGGAAATAGGTGTCGGGCGTGATGAAAAATATCCGCTTAACCTCTTTGTTCTGGGAGAGCTCTATGTTCACACTGAGGAATAGGCGAGTATTCCTCACTAGAGATGAGCGAACCGGGTTCGAGTCGATCCGAACCTGAACGTTCGGTATTTGATTAGCGGTGGCTGCTGAACTTGGATAAAGCTCTAAGGTTGTCTGGAAAACATGGATACAGCCAATGACTATATCCATGATTTCCACATAGCCTTAGGGCTTTATCCAAGTTCAGCAGCCACCGCTAATCAAATGCCGAAAGTTCTGGTTCGGATGGACTCGAGCATGCTCCAGGTTCGTTCATCTCTATTCCTCACCAATTCATCTCTGGTAGAATAGGAGTAAGAATAGGAGTAGAATTTGAGCGGAATGCAAGCAGAATTCAAGCCCCATTGACTTCCATAGGATTCCTCTAGCGGAATATGGCCATAGAATTGACAATGTAAATTCTTCGGACGGAAAGCGAATCTGCAGCAGAAAACTCTGCTCGGAAATTGAACACAATGGGATATTTTTACGTCCATATTTTACGGGTGGAATTTCAAGCTGAAATAAGGGCGGATTCCTCTTCAATTCCTCAGTGTGAACATACCCTAATACTTCCCTCCCCAAAGATAACACTGGAACGCTCGGCCATGCTGAACATTCCTGTGTATGGTGAGGCAAGACAGGAGAGAGAACTGGCCGTCAATTCTTGAAGGTGCATGGCCAGCTTTAGACACCAATGCAGACACAGCGCATGAGCAAACACACATTAAATAAAGGAATCAGGCAATCCTGCCATTGGAATCTGTTGGCGCTATATATATGTGTATAATATATATATATATATATATATATATATATATATATATATATATAATGTGTATATTTATGTAATTTTTTTATTATTTTCTTTTCTTAAAATTGTAAAAAAAAATAAGTATAAGAAATATATCAGTGCTTTCATTTCAATTTACATTTCATTGTAAGGGAAATTCCAGAATAATATTACTCAAAATATATCTTTAAAATTTTCCATTTCTGCAAAAAGAAAGAAAAAAAATATATATATATGAGGATCGGCATCTTGATTGAAGAATACTCAATAGGATTATGAGAGAGCTTGTGTTTTCATTTACCAAGATGGCTTTCTGTTTTTTTCTTTTTTTTTTTTCCGCAAGACAATATTATCATTCCAATCTCTTGTTTATTCTGTTAAGTGGTAATCTAAATAACAGATTTTGTTGAACTTCTTTCTGCTGACTGTTTTTACACTTTTTTTTACCTCTACCCTCCAACATATTTGAGACTATCTCATAAAACAAAAAAGTCACTGCTCAAGCCGGAATTTTAAACACAGCACAGATTTCCAGAATTATATAATACACGAGTACTAATAGATTCGTAGAGGAGGAACATACTGCCATAGACTTTAGGATCTGGTGGTATCTATGACCTGATGTAGGCGATGTTTTTCTTGGAAGTAATTTTCAAAGTATAAAAAAATTTTAATTTTAAGTATAAAAAATTAATTTTTTGATGATTAAAAATTAATGGATAAATAAAACCAGTAACATTGGAGAGTTGGGACATCTATGAACTCTTAAAGGGGTTTTCAGGAAGAATTTCTTTTTATGTTTTTATGTTAATTGATAGGGTGCTGGGCTTGAACTAAAAAAAAAAAAAAATCATACTGAACTACAGATAGCAGAGTAAGTGCCCTATTACACAGAGCCATAATCAACCGATTCAGCCGATTATCGGTCCGTGTAATAGAGACAATGATCAGCCCATGGCAATGATCATCAGCTGATCTTTGTATTTGGTTTGGGCCTAAAATTGCGGGGCGCCGACTGCGCATCACTACGTGTAATATCGATGTAAGGCCAACGGCTGATAATTGCCCAAACACCTTACACCTTACCTCTCCCAGTTCCTGGACTTCTCTCCTGAGCTCCGTAGCTTCCCTGCCCCGGCAGTTGCAGCCTCTGAGCGGCCAGTCAGCTGGCAGGCCATTCAGCCGCTTACAGGTCAGGGCGGTCCACGAACCAAGAAGCTGCGGAACACAGGAGAGAAGACCAGGAGCGGGGAGAGGTAAGGTGTCAGGTATTTGGGTAAGGGCTGCATGGACATCACTAACAATGTCCATGCACCCCGAATGCCTGATTATCGGGCCGTCTAATAGGTTTAGTAAACAAGCGCCGAACTAGCGGATCATCGCTTGTTTACTAAAATGATTGAGCTGTAGTCGGCCCGTGTAATAGTACCCTAACAGTTAGCCATATCTGTACTTCTTGTGCAAGTCTATGCAAATGCAGATGCAGAAGAGTTAATAGCCAGACGTATGGTGCGTTTACACAGACAGATTTATCTGACAGATTTTTGAAGCCAAAGCCAGGAACAGACTATAATCAGAGAAGAGGTCATGAAAGAAAAAAAAAAATGAGATTTTTCCTCTTTTTAAAACCATTCCTGGCTTTGGCTTCAAAATTCTGTCAGATAAATCTGTCTGTGTAAACACACCATAAGTCTGGTTAACTTGCTATGACTCTATTAACTCTGCTACATCTGTACCTATGAACCCTGCAGCTTCCATTCCGTTGATTTCTGCCGAACCCCCCCCCCCCCTCCCCCATTACTTACCTCTGGTCACTGCTTCCACTTAGCCGAACCCTGGTCGTAGAAAGGGCAGGTCCTACTCCGACTCCCCGAATTGGAAGCAGGTAGAAGAAGTGAACAGTGTGGGACCAGACCTCCTTTAAAACGAAGCTGTAGGAGACTGGGGCAGATAACTATTGTAGATTGTAGATTGTAAAAACTACAAAAATGACTATGTGGCCCCACCAGTTGATTGGTCCAGTTAAACATACATCTGTTCTTATGCCTGGATGTACAGAAGCGCGGCTTATAAACACTTGTCTGGGATTTCTGGTTATTTACTTACATCAAAAGAGTAAACCTTTAGACCAGAGTTCTCAAAACTGTGGCATGCTGGGAGTTGTAGTTTTTCAACAGCTGGAGAGCTTAAGGTTGGGAAACACTGCCTTAGGGGGCCATACTCCTTCAATAACTGAAGGCTGAGCGGTCTTTTTGTCGACCAGGTTCTGTGTCCCGCCTGCCACCCATCCTCCTCATATACAGGAACGTTCGGCATTGTCAACTGTTCTTGTATTCTCTATTTGGAGTGGTACGCCGCAGCCAGAGCTCTGACTGTGGCTTATCTCTCCCAGAACAAAAGGGATCGGACAATGATTTTCCACTATGCCCAACCAACCACCAACATCATCTGTTGATGATCATTCGGGAGAACCCCTTACACCTTAAATTGTTGGCCAAAGGTCTATGCGGACTTTTAGACCAATGTCAAATAAAATGTTATTTTTTTGTATTTGTTTCAGCGCATCTTTTGAAAAACTTAATGGTGTCATTACAATGTACTGTACAATTGGTTCTGCTGCCCCCTCCCCCCCCCCCAAAAAAAAAAAAAAGTCCTGTCATGACCCTGTAGATGGAAAGATGAAGTTGAAGAGACTTAGGGGGAGATATATCATACATGGTGTAAAGTGAAACTGGCTCAGTTGCCCCTAGCAACCAATCAGATTCCACCTTTCATTCCTCACAGACTCTTTGAAAAATGAAAGGTGGAATCTGATTGGTTGCTAGGGGCAACTGAGCCAGTTTCACTTTACACCATGTTTGATAAATCTCCCCCTTGGCTCTTAAAAGGTAATAGGCCAATCAGCTCACATGAGAGGTTCTCCATGTTTTCCACCAAACCCAGATTCATTAGTGATCTGTGATATTAGAGATTAGTGATGATGAGCGAACATGTTCATAAATGTTATATGTTCCTACAAACGTAAAGTAAATTTTTCGTGTTTGCCAATCACAAACAATTTGTTTGATGATCGGAATGGTTATAACGATCATTTTAGAACATATTCGAATATATGCGAATGTTTATCTCGCGACGTACGCAACTGAATAAGTTTCCTCCCACCAATATGAAAGAGCCAATGAACGTTTGGGAGAGGAAAGGCACATTAGGTAATGTAGTAGCCATGTTCACTGCTGGCATTACTGTGATTGGCTGTGCGATTAGCGGCATTACGTATGTTACATACATGCGATAAGAAAGCAACGCTGAGGCGATTTTTTTCAGTCTTTCCTGATTCTTGTGCCGTTCAGTAGGGAGAGTAAAAAGAGCAGGGACAGCATCTGAATTTAGTTAGGCAGCAATATTCACAGAGGTAGTTAGTCAGTGTAGGGAGGGAGAGCTGACTGAGTAGGGCTTAGAACATTGTCAGTGTAGAGAGGGAGAGCTGACCTAGTAGGGCTTAGAACACTGTGAAATTGTTAGTTTTAGCTCTATAAGGATTCATTTTTTAACCCTGTAGTGACCAGGCGTCCATCATAGTCCATCCTGTCCATTATCTTCACAATATATTTGAGTTCTCCAAAGACAAACGGGGAGGCTTGCTGGGACATCTTGACTTGCTGAGCTGACTGCACACTGCGGCCTAGTGTGATACATGTATGCACGTCATTGCGCATATACGCACGGGTGAATGAATGATACACTAATGCTACGCACCTCGTAATTGCTCCGCTATTACGTATTTTACACTTTGCACCTGATATTCTGTACACATGTGCACAACTCTAGACAGAAACGTACTTCTACTGTACGTTCATTATTTTTTTGGGAATGTTCAGCGAACACGAACCGATCAGTCTTTTTTTTGTTTGGGATCTGAACCGAACATCGAGCTTTATACCACTACAGCTGATGCCTGGCATGCCACATGGTAACCTTATACAGCTTGCCCACTGCAATCCATCACATAAAGCTCTGTCACCTCTTATACTGATATGGATTCCGGAGGCAGTGTAGTAGTGATGCAATAAGGGCCTTATTACATGAACCGTTATGGCTGATTATCGCTCCGTGTAATAGAGAAAAAGATCAACCAATGACTACTTTCATTGGCTGACCGTTGGTTTAGGCTTGGACCTAAAATCATCTTGAGCCAACCGCGTATCGCTAGTGTAATGTGCGGCGATGCGCGGCCGATGACTGATAATTGCCCAAACACCTGATACCTTACATCTCCTGTGTCTTCTTTCCTGTTCTCCGCAGCTTCCCAATCCCGACGGCCGCAGCGTCTGAGTCAGCTGACAGACTGCCCAGCCAATCACAGGCCAAGGCAGTCCTGGCCTGTGATTGGCTGAATGGCCAGTCAGCTGACAGGCCGCTCAGGCACTACAGCCAATCAGGAAGGGATCGGGAAGCTGTGGAGTACAGGAGAGAAGACTGGGAGCGGGGAGAGGTAAAGTATCAGGTGTTTGGGCAAGGACCACATGGACATAGCTAACAATGTCCATACAGCCCTTACTGCCCGATCATCGTCCGTCTAACAGGTCCAGTAAACGAGCGCCGATGTAGCAGATCATCACTTGTTTACTAAAATGATTGGGCCATAGTTGGCCCGTGTAATCAGGGGCGGATTAACTTTACCATAGGCCCCGGGCTGTTGACCAAGCTTGGGCCCCCACCCCACTGTAACTATAGCAGCACTAGTGTGGTGTTCATAGTACAGGATAGATAATATAATGATGCCCTGATTTGTGCAAAATTGCGGTAAAAAAGCAGCAATTATTTGCAAATCATGGCGGAACTGTAGCCAGGAGACAATACACCTCTGAAAGTATAAGTCTTTTTGGGTGGCCATGGCCCCCCCAGTAGCTCAGGGCCCTAGGCTACTGCCCGAAAAGGACCTATTATAATCCACTACTACATGTAATAGGGCTCTAAGGGATGGGCGATATTCGTGTGCTACATATTTCAGCACTCGGTATGAACTGCATGGTCTACCTCTTCATAACTGAGCTTTTCTTACTCCTCGGCACCTCCACTTCACAGTCATAACACTTACAGGTGACAGAGGCAGATCATGAATTTCACAAAGCAACTCATGACAAAGGTGACATCCCATGAGACCGGCACTTTTACTTTATTTTATGCAATTGCTCGTATTGGGATGGGGGAAATGACGTGAATTTGACCATATAACATCCATCCCATATGTGTAGCCTAGAGACAGTGCCGCCATTTTGTAGCAGAATGTTATCATTGTTATGTACTCCCAGATTGACATCCGTTTGATGACTGGATGGCTGTGCGATCATGAGATGACATACATTTCTCAAAGACTATGTACTAATAAAGTGTCAGCATATGTTACAAAAGAGTCCTCCATGACTCCACGCAGAACGACGGGCTAATAAGCTGTACGGATGATGGCGGTAAAATAAAAATAGCAAACTAAGATACATAAGATGGGTAAATTGTCATTTTCACATTAGGATTCTGCATAGGAAGAGGTTAAGTGTTAGATATTAAACAAGACGCACTCACACATAAAAGCCACCTGAAGATGCTGTAGCCCATTCTGAAAAGCACAAGGCGCAGGCTTTCGTGGGGCTTGTTTTTGCATATTGTCACATAAAATGTGTTATCTTGCTAGCTTCAGAACCTTTTTTTTCCCCTCTTTACATTACCATCTGTTGCAGGAATCTAAACTTTGAAAACAAATTTAATTGATACAGCAAGGCATTGTGGGTAAGCCTTGGCTTTATGCCGGCAACTAGAATGGCATCAGTAAAGATGTGGCTGAAGTGGAAAAAAAAACCCCAAATATTTTCAGACAGCCATTTTGAATTGCTATTCGAGTCGACGCGGAACCAGTGTAGACCGGATGAAGAAAGAGGTATTAAGCAGTCGTAGAAATATTTCTTTCTTTACTAACCCAATAAGAATATATAATGCTGTGTTTACACGGAACGATTATCGTTCGAATTTTCGCAATAACGATCGCATTTGAGCGACAATCGTTCCGTGTGAACACAGCGAACGATCAAGCGACGAGCGAGAAATCGTTCATTTTAATCTTTCAGCATGTTATCAAATCGTCTTTCGCTAAAAATTCGCAGTTCGCTAAGTGTAAACAGTCTTTTTAAAGATTCACCCTATGGGAAAGATGGGCTTAAGCGATCTTAAAAACGATCGCAATAACGATTTTTCTTACAAATTTTCGAACTATTTTTCTAAAGATTTATTCGTCTAAACGCTGATCGGAGGTGGAAGACAGCGGGAATCATTGCCGAGAGTTCAGGTTCGTCAAATTTTCGCTTTTCAGCTTTAGTTTTTTCTTTCTCCTGTTTGAAGGGCCATAGCACTTGCATTTTTTTTCCCTACAGACCCACATGAGCCCTTATTTTTTATATTTTTTGCGCCGCTAATTGTACTTTGCCATGGCAGACTTAATTTTTGCATTAAATATGGTGCGAAACCGGAAAAAATTATTTGAGCGAGAAAATGATTACTACGATATGCAACTTGCAACTTTAATTTTATTTGATGGCTTTTAAAAAATTAAAACAAACTAAATGTTCCTTAAAATCGCTCTATGACCATTCTTATAACACTTTTATTTTTTGGCCTATGGGGCTGTGTGAGGAGTCATTTTTTGCACCAAGATCTGTACTTTCTAATGGTACCTTGCCTGTATATATACAACTTTTTGATCACTTTATATTACAATTTATCTGGATGTGATGCGACCAAAAATGTGCAATTTTAAACTTTGGAATTTTTTCGTGATGCGGACCCTTTTTGTATCCCGGGAGCAGACACATGCTGTACAGGTATGACATGTGTCCTTAAGGGGTTAAAGGGGTTATTTAGTGAAAATCTTTTTCCTGCAAATCAACTGTTTTCAGAAAATTATATAGATTTGTAATTTTTATTTTATTACTATTACTACTAACTTTACTATTTAAATAATTCAAGTATTCCAGTACTTATCAGCTGCTGTGTGTCCTGTATGTTGTTTTTTTCTTTTCAATCTAACACTGCGCTCTCTGCTGCCACCTCTGTCCGATACAGGAACTGTCCAAAGCAGTAGCAAATCCCCATAGAAAACCTCTCCTGCTCTGGACAGTTCCTATCTTGGACAGAGGTGGCAGCAAAGAGCACTGTGCCAGATTGAAAAGAAAACAACATACAGTACATACAGCAGCTGATCAGTACTGGAAGACTCTAGATTTTTTAAATAGAAGTAAATTACAAATCTATATAACTTTTTGAAACCATCTGATTTGAAAGAAAAAGATTTTTGCTGGAGTACCCCTTTAAGTTCTTGTTCTGGAGAGTACAAGACCTATCGGTGGCTTCTGCCTATAACATAATCATCTTTAGGGATTTCCAGTCCCCGCCATGTTGGTCTTGGTGTTAGTACAAGGCCTGGGCATCCTGTCTACATTGTGCAGAGTAAGGGTTTTTTTTTTTTTTAATACATTGCTTGAAAAAAGTTTTATCACTCTGTAAAATAGCTTTATTGGTATATTTATATATATATGATTTTATATTGAGTAGAGTTGAGCAAGAGTTTGCCAGAACCCCATGAGATAATTATAATATAAAAGTTAAATTGTCTTTATTGCCCAAAGCAACCAATCACAGTTCCGTTTTCATCTTATATTCTGATTTGGACAGTTAAAGGGGTTTTCCGATTTAAACTTGCTTGGATAGGGGACCACTATGAGATCTTAGGGAGTCCGACTTCTATGATTAGTGCCCCGGCTCTATTGTTATGAATGGAGCAGCAGAACGGCAAACGACCTGCAGCTCCATTCATTCTTTATGGAGCCGCTGAACAAAGGAGCTGGGGGACAGATCTATTGATCCCTGGGGGCATATTGGTCAGACCCCCTGATTATACTGTGGATAGGGGACAAGTAAGGTTAAATCGGAAAACCCCTTAACTTTCAAAATCAGAATAGGAGAAAATCCCTTTAAAGCTCAGCTGTGATTAGTTGCTATGGGCAACAAAGATGAAATTGATTGAGTTGTCTTATACTCTTTGTTGCCCATAGCAACCAGTCAGAGCTCAGCCTTTATATACTCAGAAGCTCTGTTAAAATGAAAGCTGAGCGGTGATTGGTTGCTATGGGCAACAAAGGGAATGTTACTATAAGACTATAAGTCCGATGCATCTCCCCCTGTGTGTGCACGTAGGCCGCAAAGACTTGGGGAGATCTAGCAAACCTCCTGAAAAGGAACGGTGGAGCGGTTGTCCATAGCAACCAATCCGAGCTCAACCTTTATATACTAAGGCGCTCTGTTACAATGAAAGCTGAGCTGTGATTGGTTGCTATGGACAACAAAGGTCGGGTTATCGGGTTATAAGTCCGATTACTCCACCCCTGTGCATATACGTAGGCTGCAAAATCTAGCAAACCTCATGAGAAAAAACGGTGGAGCAGTTGTCCATAGCAACCAATCAGATTGCTTGTTTCATTTTTTCTAAATGGCCTCTGGAAGAAATTGGAATTTGATCGGTTGCTATGGGCAACCACAGTGTCATGCAAAAAAAAAAAAAAAATCGCACAACAAAAGAGCTGAAATGAAAAAAAAATCAAGATTAGCAAACTAAGTGGATGTTGTTGTAATTCCACACATAACCTGAAGACAGGGGTGGCGCTGTTTTTGCAAGAAAGCAACTATGTTTTTCTCATCCTGGATAACCCCTTTAAGACCGACTGCTTGGTCAGTAGTTTTACCAAAACCAGGAGTGGAAGTGACCCAGAGAAAAACTGTATGGCTGCTGTTCCACAAGGCAGTTAAAAAAAAACAAACAGTTTTTCCGATAGACTTCTAGAGGGGGTAAAATGCCAGAAAACATGTCTATATGCATATTGGTGCTTGTTCTCGCATTGTTATGCAATTCTTTATAGGGGTACCCTAATTTTTTTCTTTCAATTCAACTGAGATTTGTATTTTACTTCTATTTAAAAAATCTCCAGTCTTCCAATACTTATCAGCTGCTGGATGTCCTGCAGAAAGTGATGTATTCTTTCCAGTCGGACACAGTGCTCTGCTGCCACCTCTGTCCATCTCAGGAACTGTCCAGAGCAGGAGAGGTTTTCTATGGGGATTTACTACTGCTCTGGGCAGTTCCTGACATGGACAGAGGTGGCAGCAGAGAGCACTGTGTCCGACTGGAAAGAATGCACCACTTCCTGCAGGACATACAGCAGTTGATAAATATTGGAAGACTTCAGATCTTTATATAGAAGTAAATTACAAATCTGGCACCAGTTGATAAAATTTTTTTTCACATGACTTGTATTGAAAAACACAAGTAATTTTTATTTTTTTTTGTTTAAAGGGCCAGCACCCCACATAAAACGATTGGGGACAGGGAGTGTGCTTAGACTGGTTGAGGGTATGTGCACACTACGGAATCTGGGTTGACATGTTAATTTTTTTTGGTGGAAGGCGCAATCTGTCTGACCATAGAAGGGAGTCTATGGCAAGGGAAGAGATGCGCACAGCCGCGAGCGGGGGTGAGCTGCAGAATCCGCTGAGGGTGATTCAGTATTTTCACAAAAACGGGAGTGGGTCCATAAAGAAAAAGGTGCAGACATGGGGGGAGATTGACCAAACATGGTGTAAAGTGAAACTGGCTCAGTTGCCCCTAGAAACCAATCAGATTCCACCTTTCATTTTCCAAAGAGTCTGTGAGGAATGAAAGGTGGAATCTGATTGGTTGCTAGGGGCAACTGAGCCAATTTCACTTTATACCATGTTTGAAAAATCTCCCCTATTCACATTAAAAGTTCGACCTGTGCCGACTCCACTCCTGGTTTTGGTGAAACTATTGACCAATGAATCCAACCTTACCCAGTCATACAAGTAAGCAGTGAGGAGCTGAGAGAAGCAGGTAATGGTGGAACTTCTCTCTAAAACTTATAGGGTATGTGTACACTATGGAATCCTGGTGGATCACCCAGCTCGTTCCCGATCGTAGATGATGGCGGATGTGCGCATCTCCGCTTGTCCCATAGGCTTCATTCTATGGTTTGCCCAGATTCCGCCGTCCACCCAAAGAATGAGCGGGTTCATTCTTTGGGCGGACGTCTGAATCTGGCAAACCATAGAATGAAGCCTATGGGGTCAGCGGAGATGAAATCTGCGGCAGGTGATCCTCCGGGATTCCGTAGTATGTACATACCCATAGGCTGTGTTCACACATTGCAGTGCAGCAATGTGTGTCAATGTTAGATACGGCCTTATTTCATTACTTTGCTTACATCAGTGAAATTTCATGAAACATTTGTTAATTTTTTTTTTTTCAAAAACTAAAATTTTATTTACCAGGATAAAAAAAAAAAAGTTAAAAATGACAAATAGTTTTTTTTTGTATTGGGCGGGATTGTGTTGTAATGTAATGTTATACACCGGTATGTCATCTCTTTGCGGTGCGGCCATTCAATCCAGTATAGGGTTGCAAATTTTTGTAAAAACTTCTTTTACTGTGATAAAGAGTCATCTAGAAGATCCACAATAATCCTCCCCAAGTTTGAGGAATGCTCCTTCCACTTCTTAGGACCATTTAGATAGATTGCTATCTCTAAATAAGTCATTTGCTGTCCAAGGGTTAACACCTCATCTCCTAGCACAAACAAACCTTCAGTAAAGTCCCAAGGTAAGATGATTCCTCTCCTCCACAGGTGTGAAGAAGCCGCAGCAGATTAAGGATATGATAGGAAAAGCACTTGAGAATCAACACCTTGAGGAAGATAACATTGGGAGATTAGAAGCCGCTCATTCGGCCTCCCCCCTCTGTCAGTCTTTCCATTTCATTCACTGCTTGGGGCTACTAAAACAAGTGTGTGAGGATCTTACGGAGGTCGATTCCTTTAAGAGGATGAACTCCTAAGTAGAAAGCCAGATCCAAGCATGGTAGATTTTCATTACGAATTTACAGAAAAATCCTCATCGGTTGCATTTGGGCAATTTAAAATATTTTTTTTCGTCATACTATAAATATTTTTAAAAAATTTTTAGAACATTTTGTTTTTTTTACATTTATTTTAATAATTAAAAATGATGCAGCTATACAATGTGTGTATTCACATATTTTACTATTGAGCTTAATAGGAGGTAAAAAATAAGTCAGCGGATTTGATGGTGCAGATTTGATGCTGTGTTCAGTTATTTAAATGAAATCTGCTGCGGATCTGCTGCGGATCCGCAGCAGAAAATCAGCTGCGGATCCGGTAAGTGTGAACGTACCCTTAGGCTTTGTTCACACACACAGTATTTTTGCTTAGTATTTTGCAACCGAAACCAGGAGTGGATTGAAAACACAGAAAGGCTATGTACCCACACTGTTGAAATTGAGTGGATGGCCATCATTTAATGGCAAATAACAGACGTTATCTCAAAGCAATGGCCATTGTTTTAAAATAAAGCTAATTATTTGCCAATAAACGCGCTCCAATGTGTTTTTGTGCACGATTAAAAAGAAAAAAAAAAGATCTTTTTCTATTCCCCCTCCCCATAATTTAAGTCAGGGGAAAACAGATCCTGATGGATCGCATACAACTGTATCTATATCTGTGGTTCAGAAAGTACAATCATAATGTAAACTCTGCCTGATTGGCTGGGGTGCCAGGTGTTGGACCACCACAATCAGAAATTGGTAGCCTATCCCATGAATAGGCATCTTAAAAAAAAAAAAAAAAATGTATGCACTATAAAGGTTCCTTTTACACTGTTATTTTGCAGTGCCCAACATGGGACTCTCTGATGTATACCAATTATGGATCCCACCTAGTACATATATAGACTTCTAGGTTCAAAAAAGAATGGGGGAGATTTATCAAACATGGTGTAAAGTGAAACTGGCTCAGTTGCCCCTAGCAACCAATCAGATTCCACCTTTCATTTTCCAAAGAGTCTGTGAGGAATGAAAAGTGGAATCTGATTGGTTGCTAGGGGCAACTGAGCCAGTGTCACTTTACACCATGTTTGATAATTCTCCCCCAATATTTTAAGCTGGATCTCCACTAGTCCATCCAGTAATAGCGAATCTTTGAACGGTAATCGTTACGTGTAATGCGGCCTTAAGGGTACTATTACACGGAACGATAATCGGCCCTATCCGGCTGATTATCGTTCCGTGTAATAAACACAACGATCAGCCGATGATCGTTGTCATCGGCTGATCGCTAATATAGGTTCTGACCTATAATTGTTGGCCACCGACCGCCACCGTTACGTGTAAAAGCGGTGCGCGGCTGGCTGGTGACGATTTACAAAGTAAATACATTACCTATCCATGGTCTAGGGCTCCTCTTGCTCCTGTTCTCCCCAGGTCCTGCACGGCGCAGCTTTAGAGCGGCCTGTCTTAGCTGACAGGCCGCTTAACCAATCACAGGCCGGGACTGCCACGGCCAGTGATTGGCTGAGCGGCCTGTCAGTTAAGACAGGTCGCTCTGAAGCTGCAGCGCGTGGGACCCGGGAGAAGCGGACCGCAAGAGGAGCCCTAGGTAATGTATGCAGTTTAAGCAAGGGCTGCAGGGACATCGGTAATGATGTCCATGCAGCCCTTGTTAAGCGATTATCGGGCCGTGTAATAGGCCTGTTTATTATCGGGCCCCCATCGGCCCATGTAATAGTACCCTAACACATCACTTAGAATAGACACTGGAACTATATGAACTGGGATACTTGAAGTAAACTGCATAAATACAAGAGTAATAGTATAGTAGACAGAATCCTACATCTTCCAGATTCCTCTCTCTAGCTATGTGGCATTTTTGTGCTCTGTTTGAGTGGAGAGTGTTCATTGTTTGTTATTTTTTACACTTGCTCATAAGGGTTTTAGAGATAGTAGCCGAAGGAACACACACTGTGTATGTACACACAAAGACTTCCCAGCTACTACCCTTCATGGCTAATCTTTATGTCAAAGATCATTTAGCTTCTTAAATTACGTCTTTCAAGCACTTAGAAAGGCTTTAAGTGACCACTTCACCATCATAAACATTTTAAATGCTGTCACTCACAGACCGCTGCTTGCACTTTCCTCTTGTTTATTTTTCTTTTTAATTATGTACAGAAACAGACAAATAGTCACTTCACCGAAACGTCTGCCGAGAATCCCCGGGTGCCATGTGCGTTATCAGCAAACAAAGAACACGCCAAACCAAACTTCTCCTTGTAGACGTTCTGGACATGACAGTTCCTGGAAAGATTCAAAAGGTATGTTTTATATCTACTATCTAGCTATCTCGGCAAATCCATGTACACAGACCATGTACTGTATAAAGGTACACAAAGTCCCTTTGCTTATGACAAGGCATAAGTGAAATGTGTTAACAATATAATGAGAAAAAAATCCCGGCACTCACCAATAAGGTTTTGAAGTTTATTTACATATAGGGTGGCACAAAACAAGCATAATAGGATGTGTTTCAGCACAACTGATGCTAGGATTAGGACCCAGAGACAGAGGACAGGTGAAGCCCTAACGTTGGCACACGCCCGCTGTCCCCTCCTTTTGGAATGATTGGCTCCTTAGCAGGCTGGCCCCAAGGAAAAGACTGATCAATGCCTTATTGACATGTCTATTCTTGATCTCCGCAACCGACCGGGCCATTTACCAGGGACGCCATCGGGAGCAGCAGGAGGCTGGTCGCATGTTCCGGCAGTACCGGGAGCCAAGAGTTATGGCCAGCTCCTGACAGCATCGTCTTGGCATATTCACACTTGCTCTGATAATATGCTGGTGTTCTAATAATTTGGGATTTTTAGAAATAATAGGCCTCAAGTGCTGGATCTTTCAACATCTATCTATCCTCCTTAAAATGGCCATACCCTTAGCTGACTAATATAATGGGTATGTCCACTCGAAGGAATGCTGGCAGATCACCTGCCCCGGATTCTGCAGCTCCCCGCTGCTTGCGGCCGCCCACATCTCCGCTGGTCCCATAGGCTTCATTCTATAGTTTAGCTGATTTCACCCTGTACGCCCGATGAATAATCGGGTTCATTCTTTGGGCGGACGGCGGAATCTGCCAAACCATAGAATGAAGCCCATGGGACCAGCGGAGATGCGTGTGGCTGTGAGCTGCGGGATTCCGTAGTGTGGACATACCCTTACAGGGTGGCACCGGCTGACTTTCTAATGTATATGGTGGCCTCCTGAATCTACCCTGATAGTAAATGCTAAGGGAAACCAGTAAACACCAATATGCCTGACTCCCCCCCCCCCCCCCCCCCAAGGGGCGGATTAACTTTAGCATAGGCCCCGGGCTGCTCACCAAGCCTGGGACCCCCACCCCACTGTAACTATGGTAGCACTAGCCTGGTGTTCATAGTACAGGACAGATAATGTCATGATGCCCTGATTTGTGCAAAATTGCTGTAAAAAAACAGTGATTTTTTGCAAATCATGGCAGAAGTGTAGCCAGGAGACAATAGATCACCGAAAGTATAAATCTTTTTGGGTGGTCATGGGTCCCCCAGGAGCTCAGGGCCCCGGGCTTCCGCCCAAAACGGACCTATTATAATCCGCTACTACCCCCCTCCCCCACCCTGGACACCTTTTGCTCTTGGGGAATGTAAGCCCTCACCAGCGGAACCTAACATTGACTTTCTCCCTACGCAAAGCACATCCATACTTGGGAGTGGCAGCCAAATTAGTGGTGTTATGGAATATGGGATTCACAGAACAGGGTCTTAGTTATTATTTTGGTTGGGATACAAGTTGATTCGATAGCTCGGACAAGGTTTAAATTACAATTATCGTGTTTGCTTCTCTAGACGCTACGGGTAGAGATTAGGTTATAGAGGGCGAACACGAATAAACTAGAGAGGGGACGGGTAGAGGCATTTTCCAACCTCATACAAGTGGCTGCATTTATGTGAAAGAGAAGCCTATGTCTGAGTGTGGTATAGCAGAGAAATAGAAAGTATCAACAGCGAATTCCTCAGCTTGCCTGGAGACTTTAGGTCATTAACAGGCCACTAGAGCAGGTTGGAGTTACAGTCAATTGAGATGCGGAAATATCCTAAATGGCTCTAATGCAGCAACTAAGTGCTTCTTAAATTCCAGAACTTTTACTTGAGCAAAGTGAATCTGCAATGCTATCTGTATAGGCTGTGTGCTTTAAGAAGGGGAATGACATGGGTAGAGGGAGATGGGGGGGGGGGGGGGGTTATACTGACAACAAACACCGGCTGAAGTCGCTTGTGTTATGTTCTAGGTGCATGAAACAAATTTGTCAGTTTATGAAGGGGAAATTGAGTCTGACCTGTTGTGTTAAAACAAGAGGAGCTAAGCCGCCTTCTCCTATCAGATAATGGTACATAGGATATTCTATAGAGATGATCTGTTTATAGCTGTATAATATGTGGTAGTGCCCTGACGCTACATCATATAGGCTTTTATTACCGTTCTGGCAGAATGGGAGGGGGGGGGAGATTGGCTTCATTCATCAACACATAAATAACCAATAACCCCACAGCTTTCAGGGATGAATGAGAGAATACAGTCAGCCCATTAGTGCATCATATGGAAGCGCTAATCTAACAAGGTCCCGGTATCCTTATTAGTGTAATTGTGTGTATTTCAAACAGAGACTTGTTACAAGTGTTGGCCACAAGGGTCTGTTCTGGGTCCTATTCTTTTTGTTGATATTTGTAACATAGGAGAAGGTTTGGTAGGTATGGATAGTGACATAGAAGAAGGTTTGGCAGGTAAGTGATAGTGACATAGGAGAAGGTTTGGTAGGTAAAGATAGTGACATAGGAGAAGGTTTGGTAGGTAAGGATAGTGACATAGGAGAAGGTTTGGCAGGTAAGTGATAGTGACATAGGAGAAGGTTTGGCAGGTAAGTGATAGTGACATAGGAGAAGGTTTGGCAGGTAAGTGATAGTGACATAGCAGAAGGTTTGGCAGGTAAGGATAGTGACATAGGAGAAGGTTTGGCAGGTAAGGATAGTGACATAGGAGAAGGTTTGGTAGGTATGGATAGTGACATAGGAGAAGGTTTGGCAGGTAAGTGATAGTGACATAGGAGAAGGTTTGGCAGGTAAGTGATAGTGACATAGCAGAAGGTTTGGCAGGTAAGGATAGTGACATAGGAGAAGGTTTGGCAGGTAAGGATAGTGACATAGGAGAAGGTTTGGCAGGTAAGGATAGTGACATAGGAGAAGGTTTGGTAGGTATGGATAGTGACATAGGAGAAGGTTTGGCAGGTAAGTGATAGTGACATAGGAGAAGGTTTGGCAGGTAAGGATAGTGACATAGGAGAAGGTTTGGCAGGTAAGGATAGTGACATAGGAGAAGGTTTGGCAGGTAAGGATAGTGACATAGGAGAAGGTTTGGCAGGTATGGATAGTGACATAGGAGAAGGTTTGGTAGGTAAGGATAGTGATATAGGCGAAGGTTTGTTAGGTAACCATAGTGACATAGGAGAAGGTTTGGTAGGTAAGGATAGTGACATAGCAGAAGGTTTGGTAGGTAAGGATAGTGACATAGGAGAAGGTTTGGTAGGTAAGGACAGTGACATAGGAGAAGGTTTGGTAGGTAAGGATAGTGATATAGGAGAAGGTTTGGTAGGTATGGATAGTGACATAGGAGAAGGTTTGGTAGGTAAGGATAGTGATATAGGAGAAGGTTTGGTAGGTAAGGATAGTGATATAGGAGAAGGTTTGGTAGGTAAGGATAGTGATGTAGGAGAAGGTTTGTTAGGTAACCATAGTGACATAGGAGAAGGTTTGGTAGGTAACCATAGTAACATAGGAGAAGGTTTGGTAGGTAAGGATAGTGACATAGGAGAAGGTTTGGTAGATAAGGATAGTGATATAGGAGAAGGTTTGGTAGATAAGGATAGTGACATAGGAGAAGGTTTGGCAGGTAAGGATAGTGACATAGGAGAAGGTTTGGCAGGTAAGGATAGTGACATAGGAGAAGGTTTGGTAGGTAAGCTTTCTCTACTAGCTGATGACACAAAAGTGTGCAATAGGGTTGATATTCCTGGTGGTGTCAGTAATATTAAAAATGATTTAGCTTTACTAGATAAGTGGTCCAAACACTGGAAACTGCAGTTTTATGTTTTCTAATGTAAAATAATGCACTTGGGGAGGAGGAATCCTCTATCTGAGTATCATATCGGCAATTCTGTGTTGGTAAAGACTTCAGAAGAGAAGGATTTAGGGGTAGTGATTTCTGACAGCCTTAAAATGAGTCACTGGTGCAGCCAGGTCGTAGGGAAAGCAAATTGTATGCTGCGCTGTATATATAATGGTATGCTGGGCTTTTTATATATAAGGGTATGCTGCGCTGTATATATATATAATGGTATGCTGGGCTGTATATATATAACCGTATGCTGGGCTGTATATATAATGGTATGCTGGGCTGTATATATATAATGGTATGCTGGGCTGGAGATATATATATAATATATATATATATATATATATATATATATATACATGTGTATGTGTATGTATATATATATATATATATATATATATATATATATATATATATGTATATGTATGTGTGTATGTATATATATATATATATATCAGAAGAATACCGCAGCACTCGTGGGATAGAATTAAACACAACGTGTTTATTTCCCCAAACCGTGACGTTTCGCTGTCCACACTGAGAGCTTTTTCAAGCAAGGCTCTCAGTGTGGAGAGCGAAACGTTGCGGTTTGGGGAAATAAACACATTGAGGGAGATTTATCAAAGGGTGTAAAATTTAGACTGGTGCAAACTGCTCACAGCAACCAATCACAGCTCAGCTTTCCTTTCAGCACTGCCTAAAGCTGAGCTGTGATTGGTTGCTGTGGGTAGTTTGCACCAGTCTAAATTTTACACCCTTTGATAAATCTCCCCCATTGTGTTAAATTCTATCCCACGAGTGCTGCAGTATTCTTCTGATTTATATTACCTATACCGGGTGGTCGCTGGTATATACCGCTTGGCACCACATCTATCGCTACACGAGTGCTGCATTCATTCTGAAATTCTTATATATACTTAAATATCTGGATAGTCTAGAGATCAAAAGGGAAAGGGGGGGACATGATCAAAATTTTTAAATATGTTAAATCACTGAATAAGGTTCAGGATGGAATATTGTTCTTGAGTTGTTGTTTTTTTTTTTTTTTTTTTAACTGAACTTAAGAACAAGAGGACACAGTGAGAGGTTAGTTGGGGGAAAGATCAATCTTTGGTTGGGCCAACGATGTGTGCGATTCAAATTACAGAAAAGGATATTCAAAAACTTTTTTTTTTTTTTTTTTGGTAGGCCTACCTTAAGAAATGGATTCCAGGTAATACTAAAATAAGCTTGTATGCAGAACCCATTACTTTGGTGTAGATATCTTTTCTCCTTTTAGATTTTGAGCAAACATGAAAGGAAACAGAATCAATAGGCAGCCTTTCAGCATATAAATATAACATTCTAGAAGTTATCAACCTAAAAAAGCTTCCTATTCTCCTAGGTGTGCGAAACACCAAAGTGTAAGACGACTGCTGAAATAAGTGAATAGGGCTTTTACATAGTTCATAGTTCAATTGGGCTGATGAAAGCCATCTCCCCACCGCAGCTTCCAGCCTGACACATAATAATCCTCTTGGCTTCTTGTTTTCTTTCAGTTGGTTTGATGCCTGATTTATATAATAACCTTATCAGGAGACAGACAGATAGGGGAGATCTGTGATATCGGCCATGTTTAAAAAAAATTAAAAAAGTTCCATAATATCCAGTTAAAGCGTTATTGACATCTAAAAAGAAAACTTATGATGTGTCTTATAGAGATGTCAAAGATTTTGATTGGATGGGTTCTGGGTGTGGAAATTTCTTTGTAATTTGATTCATATTCTAATAATGTCCTCTTATTAGTAGACAAATCTAATTGGCCATCATAGTTTTCAATCAGTTTCCATCTGTTCGACATGATCAGGAATGTGTAATCGGAAAATACTGGTAATGTATTTTTAAAGAATTTTTGGGGATTTTTTAATTTAATTAGATTTAATTTTTTTCATTTTCCATCTTACTATACATAATAAATTAATCCTAATAGCTTGTAGTTTAAATTCTGACCGACAGGACTTACATAAAGCTGAGACATCCTGTTCTGTACTGATCATGTCCCAGCAGTGCCCTCCTTATCATCCCACATGGGAGTATAGGGACAGTATATAAATAATAGGGGTACACTATATATATGTGTGTGTTCTAATTTACTGATATCTCCCTTTTGTGCATGGGGTGCTGAAGATGAAGGTAATTTTTTTACTGTCATCTTTGGTGCCATTTCCATGTGGTTTGTAGTTATGTCCACAGGCTAATACAGCACCTTGGGGCACAAAGGGTGGGACTAATGTGCCAAGGGTCCCGCCCCCACTGCTCCAAACCGCTGTATTAAAAGGGTTATCCAGCGCTACAAAAACATGGCCACTTTCTTTCAGGGACAGCCCCGTCTCCAGCTTAGGGTGGGGTTTTGCTGCTCAATTCCATTGAAGTGAATGGAGCTTAATTGCAAACCGCACCTGAACTGGAGACAAGAGTCTTGTTGTCTCTGAAAGAAAGTGGCCATGTTTTTGTAGCACTGGATAACCCCTTTAACCTGTGGACATAACTACAAACTACACAAAAACGGTGCTGAGGATGAAGGCAAGAAACCTACCTTCATCTTCAGCACCCCATGTGCAAAAGGGGAGACATCAGGAGGTTAGTTTCCCTTTAAAAAAAAAAAAAATGAGACCAAAAAGTAACTAATCTCAAATTGGAGAAAGAGTATGGAAAAGCAACTTTTTCTGAAGTTGAATAAATTATTCTGCAAATTATCGGGTAATTAACAGTAAACTCTATTTGGGATGGAATCATTTAAGATACATTAATTGAGGGCGAAGTTGGATCCAATACTTTTTCGGAACCTCTTTGCTTTTCTTCCTTCGGGCTCCATTTTTTTTTTTTTTACAATTTCTTGTCTGGTTTCTTATTTTGTCTTTGCTGAATGTGGTTTGTAGATGGCTAGAGGGTAGGAGAGGACAGTGTGGTAGAAATGAGATATCCAGCTCTAAATCATGTGTCTACAAGAAGAGTAGAGAACGTCCGCGGGCAGAGGATTCACAGGGCTGTTTGACAACATTACACAAAGCCCTCTTTGATCCTTCATTACCTGGAACATCATCTCTCTGTGTCTTATTTTGGCATAGACTGCCAGATTACTGCACATAAAGAGAGGGCGCTTTTGTCTGGTGCGCTCAGTTTAACAGCCCTATTAGCTTCTCCTACAGCAGTAGAGAAATGATTCCTTTACCCATGTCCAAATACTACTTCCTTAGAATTAATATATATTTACAGTATAAATCTTAAGAATAGAAAAATTCTTCTCTTTGTTATACTGAGGCTCCATTGAATTTCCCACGACTAGCTGTAAAGTATGGTGAAGTCAAGTCCTACTCACAGGATAGGCGATAAATAGCTGACTAGGGAGGGTCTGACCACTGGGACCCCACTGATCCCCCAAAAAAGGAAAAAGATATTCCCCAATACTAATGGTGCATGTGCGGCCAGTACTACATTCATTCTCTATGGGGCTGATAAACATTTTTTAGTTTGGTGCTCAGCAATGGATGGTGGCCCCATAGGGGATGGGATAACAATGCACACCACTAAGGATTGTCCGAACCTGCCGAGGTTTGGGTTCGTATGAACCCGAACGCTCGGCATCAGATTCCCGCTGTCTGGCCGCTCCATGCAGCGGGAATAGCAGTGGCTGCTGAACTTGGATAAAGCTCTAAGGTTGTCTGGAAAACATGGATACAGCCAATGACTATATCCATGATTTCCACTTAGCCTGCTCCAGGTTTGCTTATCCCTATTGACTGACCATTGGGGTTTTCAATGCTTGACTGAGCACCTCTTAGTGCTCAGGTAAAGGTGGCCATACACTTTTAATAACTGATGGCTGAACAATCATTTGGCCCTCAGTTATATCTGCCGCCCGCCTGGCAATTGCTGGCATACCACCAGAGTTCTAATGTGTCTTGCAGCAACCTGTAATTTTTTTTTTATATTTTGTTTAAACATCCCTTCGAGGAACGAAATATACAAAAATTAGAACAAAAAAATGCAGTAGGTTAACCAGACACCTTCCTCTCTGCCATGTACTGTACCTGGTACTAAATACTCAAGTCTCCCATTGGTTTCAGTGGGATTCCTTACTAGCGTTGAGCACTCTAGCATGAAAAAATGCTCAACTTGAGTAAAGAGCACTATAGCATTTTAGGGCTTGCTAAACATTATTACTTAAAGGGGTTATTCAGCGAAAATCTTTTTCTTTCAAATCAACTGGTTTCAAAAAGTTATATAGATTTGTAATTTACTTCTATTTAAAAATCTCAAGTCTTCCCACTCTTATGAGCTGCTGTATGTCTTGCAGGAAGTGGCATATTCTTTTCAGTCTGATACAGTGCTCTCTGTTGCCACCTCTGTCCAGAGCAGCAGCAAATCCCCATAGAAAACTTCTCTTGCTCTAGACAGTTCCTGTCATGGACAGAGGAGGCGGCAGAGAGCACTGTGTCAGACTAAAAAAAAAAAAACACCACTTCCTGCAGGACATACAGCAGCTCATAAGTATGGAAAGACTTGAGATTTTTAAATAGAAGTAAATTACAAATCTATATAACTTTTTGAAACCAGTTGATTTGAAAGAAAAAAGATTTTAGCTTGATAACCCCTTTAAACTTTTTGTTCTCTTGGGATAAAGTTACTGTCAGATGTGTCCGGCAGTGGCTATTTTGGGTATGTGGCCAGCTTTATGTGACTTGAGCACAATATTGAATGGTGCAAATAGTCTAACATGGTTACTTTAACGACATAACCTTACCGTCATACGTGATCCTGGAAAACATCATCATTGTATTTGCATGTATTGGATGGAGCTCATAGGCTGAATATTAAAGTCATAGGAGGAGATTTATCAAACATGGTGTAAAGTAAAACTGGCTTAGTTGCCCCTAGCAACCAATCAGATTCCACTTTTCACTCCTCACAGACTCTTTGGAAAATGAAAGGTGGACTCTGATCGGTTGCTAGGGGCAACTTAGCCTGTTTTACTTGACACCATGTTTAATAAATTTTCCCCATAGTTTGAAAGTCATTGGGGAGATTTATCAAACAGGTGTTAAGCAGAATTGTCTTAGTTGCCCCTAGCAACCAATTAGATTCCACTTTTCATTCCTTACAGATTCTTTGAAAAATGAAAAGTGGAATCTGATTGGTTGCTAGGGGCAACTAAGATGATTCTACTTTACACCAGTTAGAAAAATCTCCCCCTATAGTTTTAAAGTCATTGCCTTTAATGTAACCCAGAGAGGAATGCAATACACACAGGTTCTCACTATACAAATGTAGCCCCATAACAGACCTGAAGTATCTCTATTCCAGGGAAGGATTTCCAGAAATCTAACTACGTAGGGCAGAATCGGATGATATTATAGCATTTGGCATGTGTGATTTGGGTGAGATGTTAAAATCACACAGACGAAATAGCATATAAACGGTGTGATTATGACTAATGCCATACAATTCCGGAGCATTTATGGATAAATCCCATAATTCGCATGCATCATTTGGTGCCACCGGAAAAAAATAACATGTAGTTTGGATGCAATATATTTACATGGTACAGAATGGAGATTTATATAAGGCAGTAAAGTGGAAGTCTTGATATAAGTATTCAGCTGAGGACTGTGGAATATTCAAAATTGAGAGTGAAGCCTCACCACCATGTATATGGAGTATTTTAGCTGTTTATAGCAGGCTGAATTCAAGTATAAAACATTGGATCTCCGGCTCTACGCTATGGGGAACATTTATGGAAGTTCCACGCGAGGTGTACGCCAGGGAGTCGCCCCTTTTCCCTAGCGTACGCCTGCTGTATCATGATCCAAATCTACACCTGCTGGAAGCAGAATCGGGTACACGCACGGCCTGATTTACGAAGAGGCATGCGCCTTGTAGTGAATCTGGCCAGGAAAAGGGGGCAGGGTCTAATTTAAGACCGGCATACGAGAACGCCTGTCTTGAGAAATCTCCCCCATGTATTTTTGTATAATACTTTAGAACTCCGGCAGGATTATGGCAATTGCCGGCAGAATGCCAGAGTTTTAATGTGTCTTGCAGAAACTTTACCTTCTTATTTTTGTATATTTCATCTAAAGTGAATGTACCAATTCGCTTAGTGAAATCTTTTCTTTTACACTACCTGGTTGGCACGGGCGTGGAGATTCCGGTGGGCCGGTTACTTTTTAAAACGCCACCCAGTTCCGGCGATTGGTGCAGTTTTCTTCATGTGCACTTTGTTTGGCTCCATGCAGTGGAGGTGGGCCCGCTGCCGTCAGTGTAATGTTTTCCCTTTCCCTCGATGACATGGCCAGACTTGATTCTAATGGATACAGTAGCGGCACTCACCAATAAGTAATCAAAGGTTGCTTTATTTTCAGATCAGGTGCAGACATAAAAAATGCATTCCACAAAAAGAACAGGAGCTACGATTGTTTTGCACAATCAATGCAAGGTGATGCACTGATTGTACAAAACGATCGTAGCTCCTGTTCTTTTTGTGGAATGTGTTTTTTATGTCTGCTCCTGACCTGAAAATAAAGCAACCTTTGATCACTTATTGGTGAGTGCCGCTACTGTAATTCTATTGTACATCGATTGAATTCATTGCTGGAAAAGGCTGAGCAACATTTGGGATTTATGACCATCCGGGAGCCCTGCGTTGCAACTGTGGACGCCATTTAGGGGTGTGGAGTGCCCACTATGTGATTCTTTTGTGAATAATTTTTGATTCTAATGGAGATGCACCAACAAGGGGATATTGTTACCTTGGGGGCACTGGGCCCGCCTCCAGTGCATAAAGTGGGCCGAAATGGTTTTAATCACAGGAACCTGGCAGTGTTTTGAAAAAATGACTGCACCACTGGGACCTCCAGGACAGTGCTGACCAGGTAGTGAAACAAAAATTCACTAAGCAAAATTGGTACATTCGCTTTAAACATCCCTTCGAGGGACGAAATATAAAAAAAAAAAAAAGAAATTGTTTACTACAATTGTTCAGCCATCAGTTAATAAGGGTGTAAGGCCACCTTTACATGATCCCTTTGAGGTTCTTGAACTAGTACTAAGCATACTCACTCAACACTAATGATTTTATTCCAGATTGAAATGTATGAAATATATGTATCAAGCATAATAAAGAAAAATTGAAGGGATAAAAAAAACTGCCTTGCCTTAGCAAAGTGAATCGCTATATAGGGTTGTGTTTCAGTCCTATCAAACCTGTAGGTTGTAATGTTGCCCATTGCCCCCGTTAATGTTGCCCTTTTAGGTTTAGGAGCTCGATGCGCTCCCTCCAGGTGTAACAGGGTTAATACCAGGGCAGCTGGAACCCTGCTGCAAATTCCAAAACAGGAACTTCACATGCCCAAACCTTAAATATTACACCAAAGCAATCACACTGTCACTGCCAGCCTCTTATTACAAGAGCTTGGAGCTCGGTAATAGCAGGTAACAGCGCTGGAGCTCTTTCCACTGTGAATGTGAGAAGGGAGGGAAGAGGGGGAGCAGAGGAAGACCAGGCATCATTTTTTCCCTCTCCTAAGAAATCCATTATATCACATTAAAAACATTTTATCTTGTTAGCAATTTTCCATGGTGCTTTACAGGGTGACCGCTTGGCATTAGAATCTAGGTAATAAGATATAAAAGTCTCCTTTTCAGATGGCTTTGAATATAATTTTAAGGCACTGTGAAACCAATACAGGAGTTTTAGATAGCATTAGGGAACTTTATTTTTTTTTTTTCCCCCCAGAAAGACATTTCATGAAAGTAACAGCAGAACGTACAGCGGCCTCAAGTATAAGATTGTATTTGTTGACAGGTGGAACGGCAGCACAGAAATAATGAAAGACTCCTCATCCCCCTCGCATTCTGTTCACAATTCCCGCACAGGCTATAACTTACCCTTACCGTATTCAAGGAGAAATTACCCATTGGGGGATTCTACTGGAGCCAAGGACGTTCAATTATTCTGTTTCCTTATATGTGAGTTTTTAGGCTTTACAGATAGAAAAGTTAATGGGGTATGGATAATAAAAGATATAATAATAATAATAATACATAGAAAATAGAATGGGGCATCCAGGCTTAGAAAAACATGGCCGCTTTCTTCCAGAAACAACACCACTCTTGTCTACAGTTTCGGTTGGGTTTGTCTCCAAATTGGAGATAGGAGTGGTGCTGTTTCTGGAAGAAAGCAGCCATGTTGTTCTAATCCTGGATAATCTCTTTAAGGTGTCTTCAATGGCTGTCAGCATGTCCGGGTTCATCTGAACTCTCAAAATTGTTTACTGATGGCTGAAGAAGCTCTTTTAGCGATAAGTAGAGACCATCATGACACCTTTTACTTTATGTTTAACTTGTTGTACTTCTCAACTCCATAGACCAGAAAAACGTAAGACCAATGTATACCAACTCCTATGGTAGCCAAGAGAACACTTTGGTAGGTTATTGGGCTCCTATGGATATGATTGTATGGTACATGGACACTACATAAGGGTGGGTTCACACTACGGAACCCGAGCGGAGAATGTTTACCGGATTCTGTAGCTTGTGCCTGTTCACGGCCACACGTCTCTCCACCTGTGCCATAGACATCATTCTATGCATGTGCATAGAATGGTGTCTATGTCACGGGCGGAGAGGGGCACGGCCGTGAATGCTTACGAGCTACGGAATCCGTTGGAAATTCTCTGCTCAGGTTCTGTAGTGTGAACCCACCCTAACAGTGTGAAAGCAGATTTTACACACTTTTCTTCATTTCTGGGTCCAAGTAATACTAATTCTACTTAAGGAGAGTCCATCACAAAGACGTGTGGCGATTCATGCTCCACTGGAAATTCTATGAAGGAAGTATATACAAAATAGCTCTCACACCTCTTGGGCAAAGAGATGTCCCTTCAAGTCAAGTCTCACTCTACCTAGGAGTCTTAGAAGATTACCTGAGGATTTTATGCCGAGGCAAACAATGTCTCCAAAAGGATGGACTCCCCTTAAGGAGAATTAGTATACCTTGGACCCACGTTAATAAGCCTCTCACTAACCAGCCAACACCCTACTCTGCACTGAAGAGGGGCAACAACCCCCGAAACAGCTGTCTGCAGATGGGAAATCTTTCCTTTTGGACATATTGTGTTCAGTCAGTGTTCTAAGACTTTTAGATAGTGGGAGACTTAACTTGAAGGGACATCACTTTGCCCAAGAGGTTTGAGGGCTATTTTGCATATCCTTTCTCCACTTGTGGCCAATGCAGCAAATATTGTCCTGACTAGTGAAGATGTTGCCTGGGTGACATTTCCTGCTGCTGGAGTCCTTGGTGCCTCATACCTTACTCAGGTGTGGGTGGTTCATGTGTGCCGTCACTCAGTCGGCAGAAGACAGTAAACGCTGGTCTGACCGTAGGCAGTTTACAGGCTCTGTAGCCTCTGTAAGGCATAGTAGAAGTAAAATATAACATTTTCAAAGTCCATTTAGCTTAGAAATGTTCACTGCCTTCACGTCAACCATGAGCGGAATTGCTTTGTGTATAAACGTTGCGTTACAGCCTTGACTTGTATTGCCCTCCCTATTGGCCCGGCTTTAAAGAGCTAATCTCCCCGCCATTGTGTCATTCATGTTATATTTATCTACAAATAGAGCATTTAGTACTCATTTTTCAAAATACTTCCCTGGCACTTTTGAACTTGAGAGACCATATAGAATGAATGTTGCCCGGAGGCCTGAATGTGACAAGAGAAAGGAGAAGCCTCTTAAAAGATAGCTAAAAGGCCAGTGGTTGCCTGACGTACCTGCATCATGTTACACAGCGAGATGCATTCACAGACAGGCCGTCCTGTTGTTGCATGCATTATTCACTTGTCTTGGTGGGCTAAGCTCTGTCCGTTTTACCGAGATAAGCATTTTATCAAACGCTATGGCTGAATTTTTTTTACGAGACGCCAAGTCTAAAGCATCTTTAGAATTTTTTTCGGTGGTGGAGACAGAGGAATAGTAAGTCAAATTACAGTTTAGAATAAATAGCTACTTTGGCTAAAGGGGGACGGGTTTCTTCCTAGGCTCCCTGATGTTTAAGGCCCCTGAGGGGATGGGCTGCAGATCACAAGGGGTATCACTCGTCAGGCGTGCCGGGTCTCGAGTGACAGAGTACAGGCAGTGCAATTAATCTGATATGACAAGTGACAATCTGTTATGTTTTGTGTCGAATGCAAACATACAAATGTTTGCAATGAGCTTAGGGGCTGGATATGACAGCTCACATCATTTTTATTACCTTTTCCAGTGCCACGCACTGGATTAACTACATCGGAGCTGGAGGTTTTCAAGAAAAAAAAATATATATATATATATCATCGTTTCTAAAGGATGATAGAAAGTACAAAAAAGGAAGATAGGCAACAAAGGCTAAGGAAATCAATATATTTCATAAAGATAATGCACATATCTCCGTAGTCCTTCTCGGGTTACTATGTTGACCTTAGTCATGGAGAAGTCAACTGTAAAACCAGACTAACAACAGAGTTGTATGTGCTAGTGATGAGCGAATAGTGAAATATTCGAATATTCGATATTCGTACAAATATCTCCCCGATATTCGAATATTCAATCCCATTAAAGTCTATGGGTACAAGTATTCGTTTATTGAAAAACATCTATTCGACCACTTCGAGGAAAAAAACGGAAGTAGGGGAATTTGAACGCTCATCGAATATTTATTGAATATTCGGCAAACTATTTGATAATATTCGATAGATCGAATACCTTACTATTATATTGAATATCTATTCGTTCGAACAGTACAGTATTCGCTCAGCACTAGTATCTACCTAAATCTTGTGGAACAGTAAAATACAGAAAAATGGTGAAATATGCAAAAACCATCTAGTTCTTATACAATGTGAAATGAAGACCACAATAGACTAGTGGTGGCTTACTCCTCCCTATAGGGAACCCTTTGAAATTCTTTACACTGTTTAAAAGGTATTTGATAACCCCCCCCCTCCCCCAACTCTCCCTTGACAAATGACCAAGGGAGAGAACGGTCAGCCATGTTGAAGATAACTGTTGGCCAAAGGAACATTTGCCAGATGGCAATTGAAAGTGTATGGGCGACGAGGAGAAAGAGGAGAAAGCTTAGTGTTTCCTTTATGACCTGTTTTCTGTTTATAGTCTGTTTCTGGCTTTGGCGTCCAAAATCTGTCAGATAAATGTCTCCGTATAAAGCTAGCCTTATTAATTAAAACTACCTGGGTGGGGAAGAAGTGATGAACCAAGGCAAAAAAAAGAGGGGACAGATTATACAAAGTAATTAAAAAATGATCTATCTACTTCACTGTAAAATACTGTACAGATCACTTTCCAGCAGCCTCCTCCTTATCATCACAGACAGAACAGGAAGTCTCAGATTAGATTTAAAGGAGAAGTTCGGGCAAAAGCATTTTTTAATATGTTATTAGTTAGGGAAAGTTAGACAAATTTCTAATATACATTAATTATGGGAAATGCACATTTACTGCTATTTCCTTTAATTTAGTAGATCACTGAGACTTCAAAATCTTAGAAATATCGTGACATCATGAACCAGGGTGTAATTCCAATGGAGTGTCCAGCAGGGGGCGCACTATATATATAGAAGTTAATGAGTACCATTGACTTCTATATATAGTGCGCCCCTGCTGGACACTCCATTGGAATCAATGGCTGCCTATTAAACAGATGAGTCTGCACACTGCACTACTCCCCCATCATTATCTGCTCATAGTATGAGCAGATAGATGATGGGAAAGTAGTACCAGGGCCATCCCCATCACTGCTGGTCTGTCGGGTCCGCTGCTGTAATTAAGGCCCCGGTCTCAAGGAGGTAGTAGGCCCCGGTCTCAGGCCTACTTCCCCCCCTAAGTCCGCCGCTGTAATTGGCCTGCTTCCCCCCTTAGACCGGGGCCTACTACCTCCCTGAGACCGGGGCCTCAATTACAGCAGCGGACCCGCCGGATGAGCAGGGGCGGCATCGGCGGTGATGGGGATAGCCCTGGTACTACTTCCCCATCATCTGTTCATAGTATGAGCAGATGATGGGGTAGTAGCACTAGGGCATATGTGGTGGCAGCGGGGGGGATTGGGGATGGTCCTGGTACTATTCTACCATCATCTATCTGCTCATACTATGTGTGCAGACTCACCTGTTCCATAGGCAGCCATTGATCCCAATGGAGTGTCCAGCAGGGGAGCACTATATATAGAAGTCAATGGTACTCATTGACTTCTATATATAGTGTGCCACCTGCTGGACACTCCATTGGAATTACACCGTGGTTCGTGACATCACAGTATTTCTGAGATTTTGAAGTCTTTGTGATCTACTAAATTAAGGGAAATAGCAGTATATGTGTATTTCCCATAATTAATGTATGTTAGGAATTTGTCTAACTTTCTCTAACTAATAACATATTAAAAAATGCTTTTGGCCGGAGTTGTCCTTTTATCCTAGTGGCCAAATGAAAGCTGAAAGATTTCAGGATTATGTTAAAATATATCTAATAAAGTGGAAAATTAGAAAAACATCACAAAAAATTCTTAAAAATATAACTTTATTTAACTATTTGAAATTTTCTAATGACGCATTCTTTTTAAGCCGTGTCTTCTCGTCAAGCATAGAGCACATCTCCGATCTTTTTTTGTAATGTGGGTTAAAAAATAAATTTTCTTGGTGAAAACTGCAAAATTCAAGTGTATTTATTTATTTTTATTTTTTAATAATACTTCCTTCAACTACACATTTGGAGGCCCAGAAGATCTATTCAATGAAAATGTGTTAATGCTCAATATAACTTATATAAATAAATTTTCTTTACAATATTACCGATGGAAAATACATAGTGTCACGACTTAGAACTAAAAAATTTTCCCGTTTGCACTATGGCTATCATATATGTCTGGTTACTAGGGCTACATGCTCAACAGTCACAACCCAATGTGGAAGTCGGGAAGCAGGCCTCCAGTAATCAGGCTGTAGAAGAGGTCTCACAAATTATCTAATGAAAATGGGGTTACCAAGTGAGAAATATTAGCAATATTATCCTTACATGGTCACAGTTATTTCCCTACTTCCCTCCATGTGGTAGACTATGTGGTTTATAACTAATTGTAAATCACTTTATTAAGCAGTAATGAAGACTTAGCCCAGGAAAAAGGACTGTCCATTAGGTGCTAAATTACTGCTCATTGCCTGTTGCTAGGTTCAGCTTGTCTCTAGTAACAGATAGATGGAACTGGGGGCAAGACTTAGCTACAGTTAAAAGGGAACCGGTCACGTCCCTGGTGGA
This sequence comes from Dendropsophus ebraccatus, assembly GCF_027789765.1. Classification (NCBI taxonomy): domain Eukaryota; kingdom Metazoa; phylum Chordata; class Amphibia; order Anura; family Hylidae; genus Dendropsophus; species Dendropsophus ebraccatus. Next base: position 62,441,218 of record NC_091466.1, read on the forward strand.
GTGTGAATTGGCCCAGCACCCTTAGCTGCCCTGCATAGTCTCTTAAAGGGGATGTCCAGAGAGTAGGAAAGGTCCTACCTTACCAGCCACTCCACTTCCTCCTCCTTCTTGTCTGTGCTCATAACTTCCACAGACGAGAGGGGGTGGGAACATGTTGTTAGTGCTGCAGACATTGCGTGTGGGCAAAACCACGCCCCCACACAATGTCCAATAGCTGCCCAATGTCACGGTAACATCAAGACGCTATTGGACATTGTGTGAGGCCATGGTTTTGATCACTGCCTGCGACTTGCTCCTGCCCTTCTCTTAAGTCTCTGGAAGTATCAGCACAGAGGAAGTGGCAGGCTGTAGAGCAGAAAAGGTAGAACTTTTCCTGCTCTCCAGATATCCCCTTTAAATCACTGCTCCCATTATCAAGGCATTGGGGCGGAGCTGCAGCAGCATGTAATTACGCTGCCTCCGCCCTCTTCCCAGACACTCCCAAAAAAGTGGAAGAAAGTGGCCATGTTTTTCTAACACTGGATGGTAGCGAAGGAATGTGCCCCACACAAAGACTGTGCTAAGAAACTTTGTATAACAGTGAATGTTAGAAGAAAGCTCGGAATGCTTCTTAGCAGAAATATACCTTTTTATCCACCCATGAAGCCCCGCTTGCCCTTTAAACTCATCATTTATGCTTAGAAAACTGTCTATATGGTTGCCCATTGAAATTTATGAAGAGTGGTATAGAAGGAGGACGTGTGGTTGGAGAAAGACGGAAGTGGATAAGGAAACAGGTGGAAGGTTTCAGGAGCTTTTAGAGAGTTGTCTCCACCGCAGTGCTGAATACATGGCAGACACTACTTACTACTGCTCTATAATGTACACTAATGTTCATTCTTTTCCATTTGCATGCAACACATAGGATGATGGAAAATGCCATATTAAAATTCTGTCATATAATAGCGCTCCACACGTGAAAGATTACCCTGAAAAGTTAGTTGAGAGTGCAGATAAGCTTGAAATAGTTGCTATTGATTATATTGAAGTATGTATCACTTGTGTAGTATAAACAATGCTATTGATGCATGACCTAAGTAGCCGCAGAGAAGTGTCCAAGGTCATACTCATTTGCACATCCATTATTAGACTGCTCAGTTTAAATAACCGCAGGTATACCCCATGCTTTACTTGATATATCGGTGTTGTTAAGTCTTTGTTGGTGTATCTACTGTACTATTTAGACTATATATTTCCTAATACTACTTTGCATTCAGTTGCTAGAATAAGGGGGGTAAACCTAAAACATTAAAAGTTTCAATAACTGGAAACATTCCAAAGGTGAAAGGGGTCATTGCCCCATCACAAAGTCATTTTATAAGGGTGTGTTTAGGACGCGTTCTTGAATTTCCTTTTGCTCAAGGGTTGAGAAAGTCAGACAATAGGCTGCAGTGCTGGATGAAATATCAAGTTGTCTGCCAGGTTACACTCCCTTTGTTCCTTAAAGATTTCTTTAGCATTTGTTTACTACATCCCTACTAGTATTCCCTGCCATGTATGGTTCTTTATACGTTTAACGCTCAGATCTTCAAGATTATAGGAGCCAAATGGGAAGTCTATAATTCTGATAGTAATAAAATAATTAATAAAGACCTCCATTTGCCATAGGATGGATTGGTAATGAGACTCTTCAGGTTCTAAAGATGTACAGTAGTATCTCAGACGGTTTCTACGTTTATTCAGTGGTAGAAAATATCAGATACCAGTCACGTAATGAACGTCCTTTGAGGTATCAATAGCTATAGAACTATGTTTATTACCAATCGTAAATCACCAAGAAGAATGACTTGCCCTAAAGCAGTGACACTTAGAAGACTGATTAGGTAATGTTTGGACTATATGGTGACATATGGTAGACAATGTTGAGCATTGTAAAGTACTATGAAGTCCTACAATGTTATATGGTCCTATCACAAAAATCTGTTTGATCATTCCAATAAGTAAAATTATAGGACGTCTTAATTAACATCAGTAGAGCCGAAAATTCGTTGGCCTTGGTTGGTTTTGTGTTTTTTACTACTGTTGCTTTGCTTAAAGGGGTTGTTCGTCAAAAAAGAATTTTCTTTCAAATCAACTGGTGCCAGAGATTTGTATATTACTTCTATTAAAAATTCTAAAGTAATCCAGTACTTACCAGCTGCTGTTTGTCCTCCAGGAAGTGGTATTTTTCCAGCGGAAGAGGTTTTCTATGGGGATTTGCTTCTGCTCTGAACAGTTCCTGACATGGACAGAGGTGGCAGCAGAGAGCACTGTGTCAGACTGGAAAGAGTACACCACTTCCTGCAGGACATATAGCAGATAATAAGTACTGGAACACTCAAGATTTTTTTAATAGAAGTAAATTACACATTTCTGGCAACAGTTGCTTTGAATAAAACATAAAAATGTTAGGAAAAAGTTAAAAAATAAATAAATGTTGTTCTGCCTATGGAGTTGCTAGGTTGTTTCTTTGTATGTTTGTTTGTTTGTTTTTTAGCTCCATGATCAGTTAGGTTCATGGGTTCACACTATGTAAAAACAACATCCGTATTTCGTAACAACGGACATTGCTACGGAAACAATGGCCGCTGTTTGCACAGTAACAGTTATTGTTATGAAATACAGCCATTGTTTTTGCATAGTGTGAACATAGTCTTAATTGGTACTGTTTAGGAGTATATGGTTCTTTTATTCCATTGTTTTCTGGTATGTAATGTATTCAAAATCATCAGTCATTCTGGGAGTAAAAAAATAGATGATGTTGTTTGCCATACTGGACCTCCTTTTTTTCCTCTTCCATTATGAAAAATTTGATCGAATTAAATTTTTTTGTTTGTTTGTTTTTAATGTTCAAAAAGACGTGGTTGACCACCTTTTTCTGTTCGTTAAATTGAAACGTACTGAAACGGATACAAAAACGCTGTATGAGCCTAGGCCTATGTTTTACAATTATTTAGGTCAATTTAGTGAATTCTTATTATTCAGTTGCCTATACAGATCAATGCAATACATAGGTGTTGCAATGATTTATTCAGCAATGCAGTGTGCCAGCTGGACTCACCAATGAGGCACAGATCTGTAAAGATACCGACTGATTGCAGCATAACCGTTTAATAGCCAGTATTGGATGAATCTTCATCACTGATGAAGGGTCTTAGCTGCAGATAGTAGCCAATACCCACCATGGATGAGGCTAGTTCCGCCCCTGAGCGGGTTTCATACTTCCCCACTAGGCCTGTGATGTAATGGCCAAGCTAAACGAAAAATATATATATATATATATATATATATATAATATATAGTAATTGGGTGAACAGGCACTTCCTTGTGCTCAGAGGAAAGCAGGAAGTGGTTAGCAGTGGGGACAAAGCACTGTTGTAATTGCAATAGCACAGGATTGCAGCAAGTGAGTAAAACACATCTATCAGGCTTAAGGGCCCTATTACATGGGGCGATTATCTGCCCAATAAGGCAAAATCGAGCAGATATCACCTCGTGTAATAAAGACAACAATCAGCCAAGTTTCCGATCATCAGCTGTTTGTTATCTTTCACCAAGTTTAAAAATATTCAACTGCTGACTGTGCATGTATTAGGAGTTGTGAGGTCGGCAGACGATATACTTACCACTCCATGCTCCCCGGTGTCCTCACCACTTCTGAATCTGTCTCTGCATTGACAGGCTGCTAAGCCAATCACTGGCTGCAGTACTGTTCAATCTTGGTCAGTGATTGGCTGAGCAGCCTGTCACTTCAAAGACATATAAGAAGTGCCAGTGGTGGCTGCAGGGAATGCGGGATGGACACCGGGGAGTGAGGAGAGGTAAGTATAGCTATATTATTTTCTATATACACATCAAGGGACATAACAATGCCTGTGCATCCCTTGCTATGCAATTGTTAAACCATGTAATTGGCGCTTCTAGATCGGCGCTCACTTACACAGTGCATCGGGCCGTGTTATATGGCCCTTAAAGTGTATATATAGTCTTAATTTGTTACAAAAGTCAAGAAAATGAAAATATTTAAGGAAAAAAGATTGCATTTTATTAAATGCTGTTGTCAGTGTTATGTCAATGAGCGGACGTGATAAAATCGGGAACCAGTTCAAAATGGACAATTTGAGGGTCTATCCCGCACACCGGTTATAATCCACAATTAGCATACAGCGTGGGAGTCCTTTCTTTGTGTCTTCAAAGCATTGTTAGCAGGTTAGGTCTCTCTACTGTTAAAGTTCTATATATACTTGTATATAAAAAGAATTCAGTGTCACATGCTTCCTGCCATTGCCTGTTGAGATTGTGTAAATTGCTGCAGCCCGAGCGCTATGATGGCCAGATCAGATTTGCTTTATAACACTGATCCAGCATACAGCTTAGATAGCAGCGTGGCTAAGCACTTTACATTGTCATATTCAATAAGCATTGTAATGAGTTTTCATTTGGATGTCCGTGTGGCGTTACGAACATAACAATTATGGCCAGTCTGAAAAAACCCGGGTGATAGTTTGCTTGACTTTTGCAGGTGCTTCATTCCTGTATTCTTGTAATGTTCTAAAACACCACGTCAGTGGGATGCCATGTTCACGGTATTGGTTATTAGCTGGAGGAGCGCATCTCAAAGGCGAGACAGTTGGGGAAGTCATAAAGACAACTGGTGTTGCTAGGAAACCACATCTTAGGCCAATTTAGCTGGGTTTTATTTTCTCTTCTTTCCTCTAGCTCTAAAGAAACATGGTCTGCCTTCACGCAGAAACAAACGAACAGCCTTTTATGTGAGCGTTAAAATACGTTCAACAACTCATCATGGCCACTTTGGTCAAAAGAGCGTTGGACGATAGAGGTCAAACCATCACTCACGGTAGGGACAGAACGGCGACGGCTATTACGTGCGGCTTCCAGAATTACTGATTTCTTAGGAAGTCTAATTTTTCCATGGGCGAAAGCTACGGGATGAATTGAAACAACAGTGAAGGTGAAGCCCAGATCTGGCCAAAGTAGACAGCTGAAAACTAGTTGAATTAGGGCAACAGGTGGGAATGCGAATGTGCTTAGTATATTAAATAGGCCAGATGTCTTCACCGCGTATGTAAATGTATACATTTGTATGAATGCCGTCTGTGGGATCCTTACTGGGAAAAGGTCTGTCTCGTAGAATCCACAGAACCAATCTGGTTAAATGAGGACTCCAAGGCTTAGAGCTAATGATGGCTCTCAAGGGGGATATAAGGTTGGACTTTGTTACAAACCAGGCTGAAATCTCAAGTATGTTCAAATGGAGATGAAGTTGTGAACTTTTTTTTTTCCATCGCTGTATGTAATAACAGTTTATTTTATTCCATTCTGGGCAGTAAAACTTTAGAATGCTTTGTAAGATGGATGAAGGATACTGTATGTATAGAGTAGAGACTTTGCAGACCTTTACAGACTCTGTATGCAGTGTCGGACTGGCACACCAGAGGACCGGAGAATACTCCGGTGGGCCACCATCTTTACAACCTGCACAAACACTGACTGACATCACTGACTGTCTTTTCTTACTCACTGGTTCTTCATTGGTGGGCCCTTAGGATCATTTCTTCTGGTGGGCCCCAGATACCCCAGTCCGACAATATCCACAATAACAATCATAGGACTCCTGATGTCTTCAAAGAACACCCTGCTCCTCCACAGTAAGCAGCAATGTGCTAACCATCGCTGCTTACTGTCTGTGGCGCGGAGGTGAGCGGTGACGTCGTGCATCATTACTAACTCTATCCACTGGCTGGATGCTTGAAAAGTGCAAACCCGAATGCATAGTCCACAGAATCCAGTGAATTACCAATCGAAGCAAACTCTCCCAAAATGAATTTCCAAAGGCACTTTTATCTGAAAAAGTAAAAAATAATGTATCAATAATTGCCTATAATATGGCCTAATCTGGAAACAAAAGGTATTGCAGTGGTCGATTGGCCCCTTTAAATAAGATAAGGTCAAAGATTTTGAGAACCTGTAGAGGCAGGATATCCAAAATGAATATCTGAAGGATCTCACCTTCATTTACTTTAATTTTGGGACCAAACCTTCCAGTTTTATTTCACCAGCTTAGTCCCTTGAAATTTCAGACTGTTTGGTGACCGCTGATGTACTTCTATAACATGGCGTTGATGCTGTAAATCTCCTTTGTGTTCTTCCTGTTAGGGGCTAGACGGACTCTCTGGTACATAGGTCACCCCTAAATGTTCACAGTTAAAAAACTAAGGCTATGTTCCCACTATGTTTTTTTATTCTCCGTTTTTTTTTTTGGGGGGGGGGGGGGGAATGACGTCCGTCATTTCTCTGTTTGGCGCCTGTCGGTGCAATGACAGCTGTTGGTACGTTACTCTAGTTTAGCTGGACTAATTGGCCTTTGGATGTGTCTTTAATTGAAGAGTCCATTGAATTTATTAGTAAAAACACTGAAAGGATGGTGAAAAAAGAAAGACTGTTTGTGAACAACTAAAAAACATTGTCCGCTGTTTGTAAAAGACGTCAGAAAATATTTTTTATTCTGAATAACATGTAGAACAGATTAAACAAACATTGAGAAACAGCTGAATATGAGATAAGTGCAGGCACATTATAGTAGCAGTGTGTATAGCTGAGTGTGAGTGCAGGCACATTATAGCAGCAGTGTGTATAGCTGAGTGTGAGTGCAGGCACATTATAGCAGCAATGTGTATAGCGGAGTTTAAGTGCAGACACATTATAGCAGCAATGTGTATAGCTGAGTGTGAGTGCAGGCACATTATAGCAGCAATGTGTATAGCTGAGTGTAAGTGCAGGCAGATTATAGCAGGAATGGAGAGTATGGGAAACACAAGGACTGACAGGAGACTGCACGGAGCATGATGGAATGAGCAGGACATGTGGGCACATAAATGCAGCACTCTCTGTCTGGGGAGAGAGGGGTTATAGCTATGGAGAGATTACCTCCACAGTTAGTATTGTAACTACCACTGTAGCAGCCATAGCGGCTGCTATGGGGCCCACTCCTGCAATACACTGGGCCCCCTTGAGCTGTCATCATTTGCAGAAGTTGCTTCCTGGGTTCTGCAAATGTCCCTTTAACTGAAAGCAAACCTGACAAGCACTGGCAGGTATAAAGTTATGACTACACTTGATGGCTTAGTGGTCAGTTGGGAAGGGGGGGGGGGGGGGGCAATAAAAATTTTGCTATGGGGCCCAGCCATTTCTAGTTACGCCCCTGCCCACAGTCCTGTGCCCTGATGTAAGCCCAAGCCTGAAATGGATCTGCTATGACTTGGAAGGTGAGGGAGACTTCCTGGGTCAGAGCACAGGGTTGTAGACCCCACTATGCAGACCATGCCCCTCCCCCACTCCCACCTAGTACAGGGAGCTCTTAAACCAAGTTACAATTTTGAGAAACTGTGAGCTCTTCTTGCAAAAAAAATCTCAATCCAAGTTACTCTTAAACCAAGGTACCACTGTATGTGTAAAGCTCCATTTACTGCTTTATTATTTTTTTGTATTACATTAAAGTATTCACCGGGCCGCCGTGGGTTAAGGGGGAGGCTTTTACATACTCACAGAGAAATGAAAACTCAGCTGCGAGTATGTGATCCTATTCAAACTGACAGTACGGGAATCGCAGCAGATTTTGCTGCGAACTCGTAGCGTGATATCTGTTGCGATTCCGTTATGTGTGAACCCACCCTTATGATATAAATACTATATGAAAGTGAGCAAGGACAAGTTTATGTGTATCTCATAGTTAAAGAACCTGTAAAATCTAAGTAACATAGAATGCATCTACATAAATCTTACCATTCCATTCCATTAGTTTTCTTCTAATTTTTCATCCTGTCGCAGGTGCATTTAACGTACATTTATATATGAATACATTTCAGGCTTCCATCCAAGAGGCATGAATCGCTCGGGCTGCCTGCTGTGTGTAAATTTTTGGTTCCAAAAGTAAAAAAGGAAGAAGCTCCCTGGGTTGTGAAATGTACAGATAATTAGTATTTACTTCTGGAAATCATAACAAACACTTTCAATTTCCTTCTTTTTTAAAGAGAGCTCTCAAAACTGCTGATAGCTCTGTTGCAGTGAAATGATAGAATCCAGGGATCTGATCAAATTCCGGAAATGGCCAAGCCGTTCCATCATTTCCCTGTAGAAAGTCAGGGATTTGATCAAATTCCTGACCCCTTTCAGGGAAATGATGGAATGGAATTCTATTCTATCATTTCCCCCCTGCAACAAGTTCCTTACTGCCTGTCGGGAGGTCCGGTGCAGAAGGTCCTGGACGGGGAGCAGAGAGCCGGCGGAGGCAGACGGGCGGACAAGGAGCAGAGCGGCGGCATTTCCCTCCTGCAAGATACAAGTTCTTTACTGCCTGTCGGGAGGCAGTGGCGGTCTTTGGCACCAAGCACCCCAAGCGATCGCTTGGGGCCCCCAACATCCAGGGGGGCCCCCACGCCCTGCTCTTGTGCTCAAGACCGCTGGACAGGGCCGCTAGGCCGCTCGCTGCTGCCATCTGAACTGTAACTATGAGCACTCGTAATGAGCGCTCATAATTACATGCAGCAGCACTGACAGGGCGGGAGACATTGGCCCCCTTCCTGTCAGTCACTCTTGTGGCCGCAGGAAAGGTCCTCCCTGGATGTCTCGGCAGGGCATATAGACGGGGAGCAGAGAGGAGGCGGACGGAGAGCTGAAGCGGCGGCTTGCAGGCATGACAATGGACAACCCCGGAAAGCAGAAGGACCTCCCGGGAGGCAGAGCGGCACGCACCAGACCTCCCACAGGCAGTAAGGAACTTGTACGTTGCAGGGGGGAATGATAGATTTGATCAATTCCCTGACTTTCTTCAGGGAAATAATGGAACGACTTGGCCATTTCATCATTTCCTGGGATTTGATCAAATCCCTGATTATATCATTTCACTGCAACAGCTCCATATGTATGAAGAGAGACATAAAACACACCCAACGTTCCAGTTACAGAGGTTTTATGACCAAAAACATCTTGTAGCCTCCCTGGCACATCCTTCATCCTGTCCAGAAAGGCAGATCCTTCATGTTTAAAGGGGTTTTACTGGATAAAATGATTGATGACATCACATGATTGGTCGCCGAGCAGCAATAACCCCGCATGGTCACGCTAACTGCTTCTGGCCCTATTTACCTCATATATCCGACTGGGACCCCTGCAAATACTCGATTTTAGCTTGATGGTCTATACTGATGCTGCGTTTACACACAGCGATAATTCGCCCGATTGTACGATTAACGATTTCGAAAGAACGATGTGGTTTTTTTTTTAGAACGATCAGCGCTTAGACAGAATTAATTGCATTGCGATCGTTTTACGATCGCTTAAGCCCATCTCACACATAGGGTGAATTGGTAAAAGACTGTTTACACGAAATAATGTGCGAATTTTTTGCGAACGACGATTTAAGAACATGTTGTAAGATAAAAATGAACGATTTTTCGCTCGTCGATTGATCATTCACTGTGTTTACACGCAATGATTATCGCTCAAATGCGATCGTTATCGTGCAAATTCGCACAATAATCGTTCTGTGTAAATGCAGCATGAGAATAATCCATTGATCACTTTAACCATAGAAACCCCTTTAAAGGGAAACACCGGCGGAAAATCTTTTTCTTTCAAATCAACTGGTTTCAGAAAGTTATATAGATCTGTAATTTAATTCTATGTAAAAATCTCAAGTGTTTCAGTACTTACCAGCTGCTGTATGTCCTGCAGGAAGCGGTGTATTCTTTCCAGTCTGACACAGTGCTCTCTGCTGCCACCTCTGTCCATGTCAGGAACTGACCAGAGCAGAAGGGGTTTTCATGGGGATTTGCTCCTGCTCTGGACAGTTCCAGACATGGACAAAGATGGCAGCAGAGAGCACTGTGTCAGACTGGAAAGAATACATCACGTCCTTCAGGACATACAGCAGCTAACAAGTACCGGAAGACCAGAGATTTTAAAAAAGATATAGTTTACAAGTCTATATAACATTCTGAAAACAGTTGATTTTCAAGAAAGTAGAGCTGAGATGCTCCTGCTGCCAGGACCGGGAAGCTGCAGAGCACAAGAGAGAAGACTGGGAGCGGGGAGAGGTAAGGTATCAGGTGTTTGGGCAAGGGCTGCATGGACATCGCTATCAATGTCTATGCAGCCCTTACTGCCCGATTACTGGGCCGTCTAATAGGTCCAGCAATGGGTGCCGGCACTTGTCTACTAAAATGATCGGGCCGTAGTCGGCTGGTGTAATAGTACACTTAATTGGTAGCACCAAACAGTCTGTTCCCAAAGTTTCCTTTGATGTCTCCTATGTGGCATTTTATTAGTGGCGACTGCAGAAGTTGGATGCAGCTCCAAGGCTGTCAGGAAAACATGGATACAGCCATAGGCCATAGGCTATATCCATGTTTTCCAGCACTCCCTAGGGCTGCATCCAACTTCTGCAGCCACCAGTAATCAAATCGGATTTGGATGAGCCCAAGCATGCTCGAGGTACACTCATCTCTAGAGCCTGGTCAGCGCGTCTCCTGATTGCTTGACATGTCTTCTCTCCGTCCCATGGCTTGGGGCCCCAGCAGAGATTTAGCACCACTATAACCGTGCACGGTGATTTTCATCTGCTGCTTTCTAATAATCTACTAAATAGCTGGATAGCGATCTCACCATGACGAATGAAAAATACTACACCCGGCAAATCCACCCTCTCCAAATCCCCAATCCCCCTCGAAATCACTGCATCCAATTTATTTCCCATATCTGCTTATTACAAAACCTTGTTGTCAAACACACTTAATAAGTCCTTGGGGAAGCCACTAAGTAAGGACAACAATTGACCAGGTTCTCATTTCCACTCAATCACCTGAGAACCATTCTGTAGAACATCATCTGTCACCACCGCGCCGGCTTATGTTACCTGTTGTACTTATTGTTTACCTACTTAACTATTTTCCTACCTCCAGTCGATTCTCCATCCAGGTAAAATGACTTGTTGATGACAACGACAACAAGCTGTTCCAGGGGGGGGCAGCCCTTCTTGCCTATTTTGTGCCATAGCGTTCAATTCATCTATGGTTTTTTTTTTCTTTTTTTTTCCCCTCTTTTCTCTCTCCCGTGGTCTTTTTTCGTTTCTTATGTTTCTGAGAATTTTCTCCCCTAGCCAGATGTTATCCGCTTTTGTTTCTCTGCTGCTAGCATAAACATTATAATCACATACAGACAACAGCACAGCTACAATATTTAGAAAACATTTTTCACACCTCCTTATTAAGAGAGATTATGACTCATAGCTATGCCATTGTCTCAGCCAGCCTCCCCGCAGCAGCCAGCCCCAGACCGGCTTATGAAAACACACAGAAGCTCGCAGACCTCAAACACTTACACTATTGTTTATGCTTATTAGTCTATAAAACGTTTAGGTGCTTTCGTATCGGCGGATTACCTGCTCCTCGACTAAAAGGGCAAAAGAAAAGACTGGTTTTCAAAAATTTTGTAGGAATAGAAACGGAGAGAGATTGTGTGGGAACGACGGTAATGTTGCTAATGGCAACCAATGAGTTAATTGATTCCGTTTTCAAAATGATACCGACAGCGGAATTCTGGGTCAATGCCATGGGTGACGTTCGTGTTACACGTGTTCCGTGCAAAATATTTTGCCGAAATTGCGAAATAAAAATGAGCTCAATTTCTTTTTTTATTCTTTTTTGTCTATTGAACCTACAGAGGCAGCTGTGTGTGTTTACAGATTAAGGCTATGTTCACACTATGTATATGTCCGGCCGCATATTTTTCGCGGCCGGACATATACGTATAAAACTCCGGCCGAGATTTACGCAAGTTGCGGCCGGCTACGTACGGTCCGCAAACTTACGCCGGTAAGCTACGTACGCTTCCCGAGCGGCGTACGTAGCGATCTGACAGCGGTATTTTACTTGGATATCTTCGGCTAGCCCCAGACACCCCACAGAACCTTTTGGATCTGCAAATCAAAGTGTTAAAAAGAAGAAATCACCATTACTTACGGGACCACGTTACCCTACGGGCGTAAGTTACAGCATTTCTCTCCCGAAACAATGGTCTGGTTCATTTTTTACGGCGCTGCATACGATTATGCAGTGTGAACTGTGCAGTCGTAGATCCTATACTTTCCATTGTACACAAACTACGTAAATCTCCGGCCGCTTATTCACGGAGCACGGAAACTTACGTAGTGTGAACATAGCCTAAAGCGAATGTACTATCAGGTACATTAATTTTAAGTGTTGCGCATGAATAGAATGGCGCCGGCATGGGACAGTCAGTGCCGCAGTCCTTTTTTTGAACTGCGTGCCGGTTACAGCACACGACGGCGGTCTATTACCAAGCACAGCCCAGGGCTGAAGCACTGGAGGCAGGCTGGCCAGTCCCCAGTTGGACCCCCCTTCAGCTCAGACCCGTGCTTGGTAATAGACCGGCACGACATGTGGGAATTGGGCCATGGTTAAAAAAAAGGACCCCAGCAGTGGCTTTCCCGCGCCGTTACCGTTCTATTCATGTGCAACAATTAAAGTGAATGTACTTGATGGTACATTCGCTTTAGAATGGAGGATCTCTCTTACTGTATAATCGAGCCGATTTTGCCAATTTTTTTTTAATTTTCTTAGGACCCTCTCTATGATAAAAACACATAAACATGTTTTTCAACGGGATCAAGAGAAGAAAACAAAAATGGGCGGACATCCACATGATTAACATTGACCCTCTGCATCTCAATCAATACTAACATTTTGACCAAAGGGTATAAGCCCACAAACCACTTCACGGTTCTTGATTTGTGTGGGTTGCTGTGTAAATGGGCTGTAACACTGGCAGAGAAGGGGGCAACCAAGTGGTCCAACGACATCACTGCCACCAGACCTGGCCATCTTGGCTCTGGGCCTGACCACCTTCAGACACTGTGCTAGAGCAGCACTGGTTGCCGCACGGCATTACAACAGAGTGGGGAACAGATGGGAAAACTCACCTTCTGTTCCCAGTCAGTGGTGTTGTGCGGTGCTGTGGCACGGTGTATGTGGGTTGGTGCAGTCCAGGGATCTAGGTCTGGCAGTAATAAGATTGCTGGACCATCCAGCCACATCCCCCTCGGGTGCTGCCGTTGTGGCGGTGGTGATCGCCATGTGGTTAGGGACCCACACGATAAGAACTGTGAAGCAGTCTGTGGGCTTATACACTTTGACCAAGTTGTTAACTAACTCCTGATGTTTATATTAATAGTGCTGAAAAGCAACCAGTCTGAGGCTTTTGGATGTACGGCCATGTGTATTTTTTCTCCATAAAATCACTTTGGTATATTTGTCCCCTCTTTTTTTTTTTTGGCTGAGAACACAGAATGAGCTTGTCCATCTGCCTCTGTTTGGTATGTTGAGGCGCCGTGTCTGTGGCCCAGAACCTCGGGGGGCTAGGTCTGGCAGCAGTGGGGTTGCTGGACAATTGGGTAACTGCCTTCTTGGGCGCTGTTGTTGTGGCAGTGGTGGTCACTACGCCATTTAGGTACCGCTACGCCATTTAGGTTAAGGACCCACCTGAATAAGTAACCATGAATCGGTGTGTGGACTTTGATCAAATTGTAAACTAACTCCTGATCTTAACATTTATCGTACTGAGAAAAAAAAACATCAGTGTTAAAGGGGTATTCCAGAAAAAAATTACTTTTCCCCTATCCACAGCATAAGGGAAAAATAGGAGATTACAGGGCCGGAGTGTCGAACCTCCGTACCCTCCGGCTATCTCCATAATGGGTCCCTTCTTTGTATGGGTATGGCGCATGACCCCCATCTCTATTCATTCCTATGGAGTTGAAGGAAAGAGCCGAGTACATCGCTCTTCCAGTGTACTCTGCTTTATCTGTCTCTCCATAAAAGTCAATAGAGCCGCAGGTCACGTGCCGTACCCTGGGCTCTATTCATAATACAGAAGCTGGGGACCCGATATGGAGATCGGCGGAGGGTACAGAGGTCGGAACCCCCCTCGATATCCTACTTTTTCCCTATCCCAATTGTTAAATGAAAGTAGAGGTGACAGGTCGATTTTCAAAGCCAATGCACTTCAGTAGAAGTAAATTCTGCAGCACTCACCACCTCCATGTATTCCGCTAGTAAAAACTCAGATCATTGAACGCTGGCAACAGCTAAGGCAAAACCAGCTGTTGCCAATGTTCTGTGACCTGACTTTTTAATAAAGGAATACTTGGATGTGGTGGTGCCAAAGCCTTTATTTCTACTGAAGTGGACTTAATACAGACTCTATATGGTGTTGGGATGAATTGAGCCCCACTAGACCGTGAATCAGTGTTTCCAAACCATTGTGCCATGGGTCGTGTTTGTGTTTGGGACATATGCCAGCAATATTCTTTATTGTTGTTACTTTTCAGAGCTGTTCCACTTGAAAGCTCAAACTGAAATAAAAAAATAAAAAAAAACTAATGCTAAAAACACCCAGTAAATTGCATTTTTAGGTGTCTTTGCCAGCGCAACTTTTGCCTATGTAATTGTTAATTGGCGAATCCCACGCTGGAGGTTTCGCAGCGAACTCTGCTTTGATACTAGGTACTGCTATGGCCTATGGCTCTGCATTCTGCTGCAAGAATATAGTGGGAAGTTTCTTTAACTACTTCTGCTGGGCCAGTAAAAATAACAAAGACACCATACTTACCCGCCCCCATTCCTCCTGCGCACTCCTGTCTGCTTCTCCCAGTCCAGATTTGCTTACAGCCAGCTTAGCCAATCACTGCGCTGTCCCACCGCAGCCACTGATTGGCTGTGCGGAATGTCAGCGAGCCGGAATCCAAAGAAGCTGGCGGGAGTGCCCCAGAGGAATGGAGGCAGGTAAGTATGGTGTCTTTGTTATTTTTACTGTCCCGACATAGAAGTAGTTAAAGAAACTTACCACTACATTTTCGCAGCGGATTGAAAATCCATGACAGTAAGAATTTCGCTGCAAAACTTGCAGCACAGTTCGTGTAAATCTCTTAAAGGAGTTATCTGGGCTTAAAAATACATGACAGCTTTTTTCTAGAAACGGCGCAACTCCTATCTTCAGTATAGGAGTGGTTTTATAGCTCGGTTCTAGAGATGAACAAATGTCTAATGCGTTTGGGTTGAACCCAAGTATGCAGCATTTGATTATCGGTGAAGAAGTTGGATGCAGCCCTAAGGCTCCTGAAAATCACTGATGCAGCCATAGGCCGTAGGCTATATCCATGTTTCTAGGACTCTCTAGGGCGGCATCCAAATTCTGCAGCCACTGATAATGAAATGCTGCACACTTGGGTTCAGAAGCTCGAGGTTTACTCATCTTTACTCTGTTCCATTGAAGGGAATGGAGCTGAATTGTAATACTACAACAACAAAAAACTGAGGAAAGGGTTTTTTCCAAGAAATTATGTTCTTTTTTTAATTCCTGATAACCCCTTTAAGAGAATAATTGGAGTTTATCTCATCTACATTAGCAACAGAGCAGTAAAAAAAAAAGTTTTGCCCATTGTTTCGTTTCTTCTACAACAAATATGTGGGGCATTACAACCATAGACCAGATCTCAATCATGGGGCAAACCATGCCTGATGAAGAGACCTAAGTACTTTCAACGAGAGATGAACGCAACTGGAGCATGCTTGAACCTGATTGTCATTTGATCACCGGTGACTGGAGCTGTTGGATGCCACCCTAGGAGGTCCTGGAAAACATGGATGCAGCCTATGGCCATGTTCACATGGCGTAAGAGACTGGCCGTTCTGTGACCTGGCCGGCTCACAGAACGACCTATGTCAGACAAGATCATCCCGGCAAGCAGGGCTGTATGCTGCTGCTGCCCTAGGCACTAAACCTGAGGACGCCCCATCTTCACGCACCTATTGGCGATACCAGACCTGACCAATACCACCGTACACCCCACCCCCCTGGAAAAGACACCAGATTTACTGGCAAGTCTGAACGGAAGGAGGCAAACTAAAAATAAAAAAATTGTTTTTTCCTCCCCCCTGCTCCCTGGTGCTGCCCCCCTGCAAGGTGCTGCCCTAGGCACCGGACCACTGGTGCCTAGTGGTAAATACGACCCTGCCGGCAAGTACTGCAGTACCCCCCGGATGAACTTCACTGCTGCTGAATTTGAATGAGGGTGCATCTGTGGCGCCCGCATCCGAATTCCCAGCTGCACACAACGTCAGTTTTTTGCGGTGCCACTAGGGATCCGGGCTGGAATATATACTATGGGGGGATTTTTGAAGACCGGCGTACAAGTAAGCCGGTCTTATATTAAGCCCCCCCCCCCCTTTCTTGCGGCAGAATTCACTAAGAGGCGTACGCCTCTTAGTAAATCCGGCCGGCCGGGTGCCCGAATCCGCACCCGGTGTACCAAATCTACCCCTGCTTCCAGCAGGTGTAGATTTGCACCTTCGAGCCACACCTCCTCCCCGCCTCTTCATGCCCCTGCAAGCTCTGCCAGCCCGCCCCTCGGGCAAGTGGGGAGCACGGGAGGCGTACGCCAGGGAGAAGGGGCGAATCGGCACCTTCTTCCTGGCGTACGCCTTGGGCGTACCCTTCGTAAATCCCCCCCCCCCCATGTGCACGGAGAGCGAAAGCGCCCTACACTTAACATTGAGACATGGAAGCAGGTGGATTTCTGAGTCCACGGCAGGGATTCTGCTAGGAATTTTCCTCAGTGTGCATGCATCCTAAGGCCAGGTTCACACGCTTGGTTGTGCTCCCACTCCAATTAACCATAGCCCACAATGTAAAGTACGTCCGGGGGCCGCACCTTGCATTGTAAGCACAGTCTATTGTGTGCGTTCGCTGTTCACTGTGCGGCCACTGTGTATACAGAGTATATACCCTGCAGCCGTTGAACCATAGAGACTAATGTTATTTCACATTTAAATAAATAGCGTCCGGTGTTGCAATTTGCAACAACGGACATTATTTCTTTAAAAAATACAGTGTGTGAACATAGCCTAAGGCTGTATCCATATTTTCCAGGCAGCCTTAGGATGCATGCATGCGCTCCTTAGATTACAAATGCTACGGAGCGTGAAGATGTGGACCAGCAGCGGGAACTTTCGGCATCATGTGCGCTCATCTCTACCCTCAACAACTTGCTATTTCCTATCATTTTTTCAGTTCGCCATTAAAAGCTATCAACTTCCAAGGACTCTATTTTTTTTTTATTTTACCATTTAGAAAAAAAATCTTTCAAAATAGTTTTAGAATGTTTTCCCGTTTTACACTTTCAAAGTAATCTTGGTATGAAAAAAAAAATAAAAAAAAAGTTATTTTCTTTTCCAAGAAAATGAATGCGGCGCAGCTGAAATGTGACCACAATGCATAATGTCTGTGTTTTCTGCCGGAACCATCATTGCCTACACGGTAAAAATACATTCTCAGGGAAAACAAAGATACTATTTGATTGGATTTGTTGAAAGAGAGTGATATTAGGAATGATCCTGCATACAAGGCTTTTTTTCTTTTTTTTCTTTTCTATCATCCACTATTTTCTCAGTCAAAACAATGAAGCTGAGTATTTTCACGCTCTTGGGAGATTTATATACAATTTATATCAGCCATGGCAAGGATAGGGAGAACAAAAGTAAAAAAAAAAAAAAAAAAATTGCAGATTTCCATGGATGCACAGCCCCGTCATTGGTGAGCCTTCCTATGCGTCTGCTGACAGCTGATGACTAGATTAAACAAAAAGACCAGTAACTTGGGCTATTAGCTCCAGGCAATCATGTCCCATTATTGTAA